>NC_031987.2:35485413-35785413 GCF_001858045.2 Oreochromis niloticus | reverse complement strand
CGTGATTTTCACAATAAAACTAGAAAGACGAGCCCTTTTAATTATTATTATTATTATTATTATTATTATTATTATTTAATAACTGACAATAAATAATGATAACATATTTATGTCGTGTTTACATTATAATGATAACTCTGTGGTAGCACGCTACTCTAATGTATTTTAATGGTAACTCATTTGCCTGAGGAAAAAAAAGGCACACTGAGCATGCACTTTCTTGTTATTCAGATGTTTCCCCACAGTATCCGGTCTCCATGGTTCTACTCACTCATCTGTAATGATTATTATCACTGTCAGAAATTAGCTGGTAAGATGCGTTTAAAGGACTGGTATGAAAACCAGTATAGATTCCATGACAACAAGATTCCAGTGAAATCTTGTTGTCATGGAATCTATACTGGAATCTTTATTTAATCTATTTGTTTGTTTGTTTATTTTCATGCAGAACATTTCCAGATTTTCCAAATATATATTTTATTATTAGTACTGACATTTGAGAACGCCGCTTCTCATGTTTATTTGGCTAGGCTACACAATATTAGACACTTTTAGGTTCTATTTTTTATTTATCTTAATTTAGATTGGATTTTTTATTTTTTTTTATTTTTGTCGTTGTACATGTTAAACTGAGGGAAATAATCCAGTTCCAGACCCCACGCAGACCAGTGTATATTACATAAAAAAGTTTTTGTTTTGTCTATGTATATCAAATTTTAGATTTAAGGATTGAGAACAAAGTACATATAAGGACTATACAAATAGGAATTAAGCTTTTACTGTGAAGCCGAAAACGCCTCACTTCCGTTATTCTGCAGTTTGACTTGACGCTACACCGGATCCCAAAAAAACTTGTGGGAGCGCGTATCCTCACCCTGCGCGTTCCCGGTGTCTCATTTCCTGTCCTGCCCAACCCTTAAATCAGCCTTAACCAATCGGTGCTGATGAGTTCATTCTATTCTATTCTATGCTTTTCTATTCTATTCTCATGTCATCTGTGTGAAAAGTTCATAATATAATATAATATAATGGGCCTATATGTACCACACACACAAAATAGGCTCCTGGTCCGATTTAAGATAGCGTTTTTTACATCCAAGTCTGATCAAAGATCAGTGTGTGCATGTGTGCACGCAGTGATGTATGCACATCCACACAAGCTTCATATTTTAATTTACTAAAAGGAGACCCGACAGGATGAAATATAATATGTTATATTTTTGTTTGTTTGTTTTATTTTGTCTATAAATAAAAGCAAGTGTGTCTGGGAGCTCATATTAACACATGACCCAACAATTATTATTATTATTGTTATTGTTATTATTGTTATTATTATTATTATTATTATTGTTGTTATTATTATTATTATTATTTTAAAGGGTCTAACACCTGGCACACTTTTATAATCAATCATTATATGTACAAAAGAAAAAAATATTATGCTTTCTTGAAAGCATGTCTCGCAGGAGTTAGTCGAAAAACAATCATGGCTCTCTCCATAGGACAAATATGTACAACTGAAATTAGTTTCCAGAGAGCTCCCTCTAGTGTCAGACTGTCAGACTGTGCTCACACGTCATTCTGCGCAGCAAAATTCAAAGATCTATGTGAAAAGCAAAGAAAGGCAAGGAGTGCAGAGGGTGCTGTAACACCTGTATCAGTCGGCCCAAGTGTTCAAACACACTCTACTCTTCCTTTTGATATTTCTCTGACAATGTGTGACAGAAAGTTTTAATAAATAAATAAAAAATACTATTTTTTCTCTTTATACCGCCAAGCATCATCATCATATTCAAACATGGTGCATTTTTCACAATAGACTACCAGCTAAGTCCCACCAAGAGCCAATATGAAAATATTACAAGTAGTATTATTATTTTCTAACTACCAGCTTGCTACAAAGAGCACAACATTCTCCATGTGGTATGTCAAATCATAGTTATGGTCCACGAGACAATGGGAAAGACTCGCACACCTGTCCCTGATGAATGCCCTCACACATGACTTGAACGTTAAATGGACTGATTCTTATATACTGATGCTTTTCTTTTCTCCCGGAGCACACAGAGCACTTTAAACAACTGGCCTCATGTTTTCCTGTGCTTAAGAGGATTCTTGCCCATTGATATTTGCATATTTGGCATGCAAACTGGAGCAGCCAGGGATCAACCCACGAGCCTTCCAGTCACTGGATGACCCACTCTACCTCCTGAGCTTCAGCCAGCCCCAACCAGTGGACAGTGAAAATGTCCTCATTGCCCTCATGAAGAAACCTGTGAACACAAAGTCACATCTGGAGTATTATTATCAGTGCACCCAGATAAAGGTGCCGCCCAGCTGGTGAACATTAGAACTAGTTTGACACGACTATGCCGTGATTTCGAGCTGGGTAAAAGATGCTAAATTAGCTTTTCTCTCTCTCTGTCTCTCTCTCTCTCTCTCTCACACACACACACACACACACACACACACACACACACCTGTTAAATACAGTTTAACAGGAGCGGTACAACCGAGTTTTAACAATGTACCAGCTGTATTTCATTTCCTTGTCTTTGCACTCACAGAAAAAAACTTTGTCTAATCCCAGGAATTCACCTGTCAGTGTTACAATAATGGAATTAAAGCATTTTAAATGGGATAGCTGATGGATTCAATAAGACGGTTGATTTTTTTTTTTTTTTTTTTTTACAGCAGAACACTTGGGGCTGCTGCAGAGAGGAAGGAAGAGGAGGCGGTACAAGCTGCAGCTTTAAGCCACAGACTTGCATGTTGTGTTTGGCACTAACTAGTTGAAGAGAGCCATTGCTATAAATCTCTGATGGGGTTAACTTTTTTATTGTTGCTCAAATTTAAGAGCTCAACCCCGCACTTGTTGGGTGCAAAGAGACTGCATGCCAAACAAGAAAACCAATTTTCCAAAGCCAGAACCAACAAAGAGCCGCAGATTAGACAAACAGAGACAGGCAGGCAGTGGAACTTTAACCTGGTGGTGTGCTCAGCGGGAGCGGGACGTCCCCTGCTGGCTTCCTCTGTTGACTTATAATAGAAAGACAATGGAAAAAGCAATCAAAGATTTCCACCCACTTATTACATATATGTATATTTTTCAAATGTGCATTACGTATCTCAGTACTTTGATGAGCTTTCCAACTCAGCCCACGCTGCTAATTTGAAATGTCGGGACATTTTATTTTCATCCCCTTGCACAAAGCTGTGAGCTCTTGACTGGAGGAACAAGGGAAGGTTAATGGCTGCACATCTACACACAGTGTGTGTGTGTGTGTGTGTGTGTGTGTGTTCAACCCGTCTACGAAGATGCATATTTTAAATATCAACTCGACACATGAAATGGAAGCATAACCACATTATTAGCCTTTCCACAGAGCAGTATTTGAAAGCAACTTTTAAAAAGGGACTTCTTCCTCCCCACACCTGCGGGTAGTGATTCCTCATAGGGACCTGACTGTTGGAAGCTCAGACCCTCAGTCTCAACAAAGCATGTTGAAGTGACTCTTGCTGTAAACTGGCACATAATGAATTTATGTAGCTGAACTGAATCCACATTATTTAAACATTTATGTGAATTCTGAAAAACTGAACGTTTTAACATTATGTGTTAATTCTTCACAAGGTAACTTTGTTACACTCTTACAGACATGCCCTGTATGTTAGTAGATGAAGTTACCATGTACTAACATACAGACCAACTACTCACCAAATGGATTTCACTGTTGTGGATATAACATCTTAACTGGTTCATTGTTAATTATAAACTGATTTATTCTTTACCTGTATTTATTAGAAATATTATTGTTACAAAGACACCAATCATGTTGCATAAGAAATTGTTTTTCAGTGTGTATAGACATGAAAATTAGACTGGCAGAGCAAGAACAGTTCAATCAAAAGCACAGTTGTGTACAGGGCTATGGAGGAATGGACTTTGTTATCAGTACAGATAATACAGCTACTAATACAACTTCTAAAACATTATTCATTTGGTCTGACTGTTAAAAATGGTAACATGAATTTAAAACTTTGTGTGTTTGCGAATTTTATATTATCAATGTTTCCCCTGATTTGTGTTATACGGAGCACTTTTGTGTGTTTTTATAGTGTGTATGTTTGTCTAGTCAGAATTTTATATTGTTTATGTGTGTCTGTCTTATAACGCATTGTTAAAATGTAAAGATTTGTGACCGCAGGAAGAATGGGGATCTTAATAAACACAAACTGCATCTCTGGGTGAACTAACCATTTCACACTGGCAGTATTAAGGACATCTTACAGCCACTGTGGGCAGTACACACTGCTCAGACAAATGCAGACTACAGGGAGTGCAGAATTATTAGGCAAGTTGTATTTTTGAGGAATAATTTTATTATTGAACAACAACCATGTTCTCAATGAACCCAAAAAACTCATTAATATCAAAGCTGAATGTTTTTGGAAGTAGTTTTTAGTTTGTTTTTAGTTTTAGCTATTTTAGGGGGATATCTATGTGTGCAGGTGACTATTACTGTGCATAATTATTAGGCAACTTAACAAAAAACAAATATATACCCATTTCAATTATTTATTTTTTACCAGTGAAACCAATATAACATCTCCACATTCACAAATATACATTTCTGACATTCAAAAACAAAACAAAAACAAATCAGCGACCAATATAGCCACCTTTCTTTGCAAGGACACTCAAAAGCCTGCCATCCATGGATTCTGTCAGTGTTTTGATCTGTTCACCATCAACATTGCGTGCAGCAGCAACCACAGCCTCCCAGACACTGTTCAGAGAGGTGTACTGTTTTCCCTCCTTGTAAATCTCACATTTGATGATGGACCACAGGTTCTCAATGGGGTTCAGATCAGGTGAACAAGGAGGCCATGTCATTAGTTTTTCTTCTTTTATACCCTTTCTTGCCAGCCACGCTGTGGAGTACTTGGACGCGTGTGATGGAGCATTGTCCTGCATGAAAATCATGTTTTTCTTGAAGGATGCAGACTTCTTCCTGTACCACTGCTTGAAGAAGGTGTCTTCCAGAAACTGGCAGTAGGACTGGGAGTTGAGCTTGACTCCATCCTCAACCCGAAAAGGCCCCACAAGCTCATCTTTGATGATACCAGCCCAAACCAGTACTCCACCTCCACCTTGCTGGCGTCTGAGTCGGACTGGAGCTCTCTGCCCTTTACCAATCCAGCCACGGGCCCATCCATCTGGCCCATCAAGACTCACTCTCATTTCATCAGTCCATAAAACCTTAGAAAAATCAGTCTTGAGATATTTCTTGGCCCAGTCTTGACGTTTCAGCTTGTGTGTCTTGTTCAGTGGTGGTCGTCTTTCAGCCTTTCTTACCTTGGCCATGTCTCTGAGTATTGCACACCTTGTGCTTTTGGGCACTCCAGTGATGTTGCAGCTCTGAAATATGGCCAAACTGGTGGCAAGTGGCATCTTGGCAGCTGCACGCTTGACTTTTCTCAGTTCATGGGCAGTTATTTTGCGCCTTGGTTTTTCCACACGCTTCTTGCGACCCTGTTGACTATTTTGAATGAAACGCTTGATTGTTCGATGATCACGCTTCAGAAGCTTTGCAATTTTAAGACTGCTGCATCCCTCTGCAAGATATCTCACTATTTTTGACTTTTCTGAGCCTGTCAAGTCCTTCTTTTGACCCATTTTGCCAAAGGAAAGGAAGTTGCCTAATAATTATGCACACCTGATATAGGGTGTTGATGTCATTAGACCACACCCCTTCTCATTACAGAGATGCACATCACCTAATATGCTTAATTGGTAGTAGGCTTTCGAGCCTATACAGCTTGGAGTAAGACAACATGCATGAAGAGGATGATGTGGACAAAATACTCATTTGCCTAATAATTCTGCACTCCCTGTATAGGAGAAACTGGGAAATGTTTAAAGGGGAGTTTATGGGTCTGTCACAGTAAGAGATGCTTCTGTTTTGTTGTAAATATACCAATATCTCCTGTGCCATGAAACCTGTTAATAGCTTACTGTTTCTATAAGGATGTGTCACTGAAAGTGTGTGTGTGTGTGTGTGTGTGTGTGAGAGAGAGAGAGAGAGAGAGAGAGAGAGCACAAGGGAGATTATGCTGTGTGCAGCTGCTCAGAATTGTGGCAGATGTGGGTTGAAGCTTTCCTGAGAACTGCTCGTACAAACAACGTGGCATGAGAAAGAACTCGTCTGTCACATGAAAACTAATGAAAAAATAAAATCTGTAGTTATAGCAGTACAAAAGCAGTACCACATTCTTTCAGGATAATGTATGTGTCATTAGTGGACCAAACTTTAGCTTTTAGAGGTGTTGATTTTTAGCAGTTTTAAAGATAATCAGCATATTTTAAAATGCAATGATCAATCCATCCATATCTATCCAAAGCTAAGCTGCTGTAGCAGCAAGCTACAGATGCTGTGTTTTCCAGTTCCTCATAAAGGATCATGAGGGCTTCCGTGTCCAGATGAGCTACATAATCTATTCACCAAGGTCTGGGTCAGGACTGGAACCCCTGACCAGGGCATGCATACCCAGTAATGGCCCCCAGACTAGGTCCCCCATGCTACCCAAGGCTACCTTAAAATATGTGCGAGAAATCTATCTATCTATCTATCTATCTATCTATACATATATTTTTTTTAAAATTTATTTATTAATACAGAGAGCGAGAGAGAGAGAGATAGATTCATATGGGCCACCCTTTTCAGTCTATTCATTTGTGTCAGTTTCATTAATTTACCACCAAACTTTTCATAGAAGCTGGTTTTCAAAACCCACAGATCTGGTCTTTTTTCCACTTTATTTTAATTTCTTCTTTGGAAAGAATAAAAAATTGTGTGAAAGTGAAACATGTGAACACCCTCAAAACGCTTCTTTACACACACACACACACACACACACACACACACACACGTACGTAAAATCTTCTTGAATTTCAACCAGTTACTTTTGTTTGTTTGTTTTGTTTTTTGTTTCAGTGGGCACTGAAACTAAACCTGCAGTTCGTCGTTGTGCTTATAAACATCTGGGCGTCAGTCAGCTTTTATTCACAGAGCAACAAAAAAGAACACAAAACAGAGACTTTTGATATGATCCACTTTCACCCATCTGTGTGATTTGCTGTGGTCTGTAGTTCTCCCTCACCCACTAACTGCATGTGTATGTTTGTCTCGCACGTGTGTGTCTGCGTATGTGTGAAAAATCCATTGTATGTGCAAATGTACATATCCAATGTGCAAATTTTGCACATTGGATATGTTTGTTGGGTGTGTTTATATGGGTGTACATGTTGCTGCAGGCTTACCTGTAAACTGTGTGCGTGTGTGTGTGTGTTTGTGTGTGTGGGGACACGTGGGTATTCGTTTTGTATGGTTTCATAGCTTCACACAGGAAATGTTCCTATCTGACAGAGTCACACACTTCTCTTTACTGAACATGGTGTTTGTTAGCACGTGGCAAATAGCTTTTACATAGTGAGGACTGTGATAACCCCCTCACACCTTCCAGGAAACAAAATCTGTCCTCATCACAGACCTGCATCAAACAGCTTAGCGGGCTTCAGAGGAGAGCAAGATGAGGGTGAGGGCTCTGTGGATGGTGGTGATGGTGTGCTTCAGTGATGGAGAAGGCACAGAATGCTTAGGTAAGACCAGTGAATTTGTGAAATAATTTCAGTTATTTGTATAAGTGAGTGTTTTAATCATTGTGACGACTTTCAGAATGACTGAGAGCTGTCACGTTCCCTGTCGGATTCTCGTGTTTTTACTTACTTTGCAGTGGTTATAAAGTGAGTTTGTTATGGACAGTCCTCAAAATGTTCATTCTTGTGTTCTGTCAGCCTGCAGTTTCGTGGTACTGTGGGACAACGCATTAAATACTAATACATGGCTCACAAATAACTTTTAATACACAATATGTACACTCTGAGAAACAGTAAAAAATCTGCACTGACATAAACCTTCACACAGGAAAGTTTGTGAAGGTTTATGTCTTGACTTGGAAAACTATGCAAACTCACTGGCTCAAAAAATGAGAAAAACTAAAGATTGAGTTATTCTTTAGTGCAGCTCTTTGACTTGATACTAAATTAAATCAGATGTGAGGTATATAACCTAAGTTTAGCAAAGTTAATGACAGAATGAATGACCTAGATTCATATAAGAGTACTTATACTCAACATTTATGCTTTGGGTTGGTCATATTGCGCCACATACACAATCACAGGAACGCTGGTTTTAATAGCAGTAGAACTGTTAATAACTACGCTTTTACACTCTGCTACACCACAGAAAGAACAGCTCTGAAAATGAGACAATATCTCTGGGCAACATTGCCTTTTTAATTTGAGAGTTAAGAGGAGAAGGGCAAGACATGTTTGAGCTATTTAAAGCAACAGCAGAAACCTGACTGAGAAGACGAAACCATCCAGAGAGCAGACGTGAAGACAAAAGGTAACTAAGAAAACTACAATCAGCACAGCAGGGCGAGAGGCTAAAGCATAAAGGAACAAATGATACAACCACTAACAGAAGACTATAAACATATGAACATAAATCCTTTCTTAAAACAAAGACAGTCCAGAATATAAAACTAGAGATACTAGCAATAAAGAAGAGTAAACCAAGAACACCCTGTACCATGACTGTGAATGATGACATCCAACATTTACTTTATTGTTTCATACAACACAAAGAAAAACTCTTGAAAATCTGTTAATAATAAACAGAAGAGTCTTCTTTTATGGTCACAAAAGTGTGACAAATCATAAACACTTTAAAAATAATAATAATAATAATAATAATAGGAGGTGAAGAAACTGAAAATTCTGCTGAAAACAGGTTAAGAAGCAGAATTTTTGCTGAAAAGAGGTGAAAAGGCAAACATTCTGCTGAAAAGGGGTGAAGAAGCTGAAATATGTACTGAAAAGAGGTGAAAAAGTTAAACTGTCTGCTGAAAGGAAATGTTTCCAGGAGCTGGGTTCGAACCTGGGCCTCCTGGTTTCAAAGTAGTTACTCATCTCACTGAGCCAAACTGATTTTCAGGAAACTGAGAGGTCGAAAAGCTGAAAATTCTGCTGAAAAGAGGCCAAGAAGCTAAAAATAATGCTGAAAAGACGTGAATCAGCAGAATTTCTGCTGAAAATAGGTAAAGAAGCTGGAATTTGTGCTGAAAAGTAGTGAAAAACAGAAAATTCTGCTGAAAAGAGGTGAAGAAGCTGAAATTTGTGTTGAAAAGAGTTAAAAAAGTTGAACTGTTTGCTGAAATTTTTTTTTGTCATAAGCGGGATTTGAACCCAGACCTCCCACTCTGAGAACGGCTGCTCATCTTACTGAACTAAAACACAGCTCAGCCCAGCAAGCTAAACTGGTGATCACACTCATAACGTGGTCCCATTCAGCAAAATGGGCCAAAAATGGCATAAAAAGCTTAATATCTCAAAAAGTATAGAAGGTATGAGCACCAAAAGTCATAGCCGGCATTAATAACAGAAATAGCAGAATAGTTTAAAATTTGAACTGTGAAAATTGCACAAAAACTGTGGAAGTAGTTCCACGGCGAAGAAGCATGGAGCAACTAGAATAAAGTACAAAGAACTAGAAAAAGTTGCATTTCCTGCGAAAATGCTGTTTGAATGCCTTGCAGTGGAATCTGAAAACAGCAGAAGAAGGAGAATTATCTGCTGAAAAGAGGTGTAACTTTGTGCCAGAAAAAATTTCAATATCTCAAAAAGTGTAGAAGTAATGAGCACCAAAAGTCTTTACCAAAAAGAGGTAAAGAAGCTGAATTTTGTACTGAAAAGAGGTGAAATGGTGAGGAAAAGAAATTTTTGCCATGAGCAGGATTTGAACCTGGCCCTCCTGGTCTCAAGGCCGCTACTCAGCTGAGTGAGCCAAACTCATTCTCACAAAAAAAAGAGATGGAGAAACTGAGAATTCTGCTAAATGAGAAGAAGCTGCTGAGCTTTGTGCTGAGAAGAGGTGAAAAAGCTGAAAAATTTGCAGAAAAGAGGTGAATCAGCAGAATTTCTGCTGAAAAGAGGTAAAGAAGCAGAAAATTCTGCTGAAAAGAGAGAAAGAAGCAGAACGTTGGATCATATTTTACTTGTTGACTGAAAAATTGTAAACTGGGGCATTCCAGGTCAGAAGCTGAAAATGTTTCAGTTCATGTTTCAGTTCATGTTTGACAACAACTGACAGAAATCCCAGTTCGACCACAGATCTGAGCGTGCCTGCAGGGATGGAATTTGAGCCTGGAGTGGCAAACCTGAGCTGGACATCAGAATTGTGCCAGAGCAGCATGTTTCAGCAAGTTTGCAGATGCTCTTTTGTAGTAAAAGCAGCAGAACCAGTGATAATAATACAGGTTGTGTCAATAACAACATGCAAGGCAAGCTGAATGCTCTGTTTTGTTCATTTTCATTCTAGGAGTTTTATTTCTACACCAGTAGGGCATAAAAACAGACTCCTTTAAATCTTTGAAGTGACCACTGATCTGTTACTAGTGTCAAAGTTGGGTGGTAAAGCAGCCCTCACCGTGCTGCTCCTTTTGGTGGATTGAAACACTATTGTGGCTCATCTTGAACACTGGGGTGTCTTTAAGGACACAGCTATTGACTGATGCAGCCTTATCTTAAGGCTAGGACCTCCCCTGTGTCTACTAGACACTTTTCCTTCTGTGTCTTGTGGGTCCCTCAGTTGCCCATCCACTCATCTTCTGTTTGCATCTCCTTCCACTTGGTAATATCATAGGAAATACAGCTTCAACATGGCTACTAGCAGCACTTGAGAATTATTGAAAGACTCAAATCTTTTCAGTTTTTTATAATCTGTAAAAAGCCAAACATATCTTTATTACTTTGCATGTGGATTACTATAATTCACCATACCTACATTAGTAACCTGCTGTTCTCTGGTTGTTGTTGCCAGTATGCAGCTGTTTACTGGTGAATATTGAAGTACTGGGGTGTGTACATTTGCACATACTTTGCACAGTAGAGCTGTGTCAGTGAGAGCTGTGCCTAAATGTGCTCTATAAATATTTTTGACTGACTTTTACTATTTGTTTTGTGTTTATACTAAATTTGAGCAACATGTTTCATAAAAGCAGAGAAAGGTGCAACAGTTCACGTTGGCATGGGTTACAACATTGTCGGAGTTTGGTGAGAAAAATGTACTGCTTACATGTATTCAGATTTTACAGTCTTCCAGGTCCTGGAAGCATGCACATCATGCTTGTACATTACAACGCTGAGCATCGTTATTTGTCGAGTATGACAGGTAGCCTCTGCACAACCTTATCCTTTGTTGCTTGGACTCTGTTTTTGTCCATCAGGTGGCCCCGTCATCTCAGTGACCGAATCCAGTAAAGTGATGGTTCCATGTCCACGTATCCAAGCCTCAGAGATGAAATATCAGTTCATCTTCAATGAAAAACCCATCAGTAAAGTCTGCCTGAATAAGGTCAGTGTGTGAGCTTGTAGCTTTCTTTAGCTGCCACATTTTCCTTACTAAGGACATTCATTAAAAAAACCTTCAGTATAGATTTTTGTATCATTCAAATATGTTGAATTTGTTTTCTGTGTCATGAGCACTGGAGCGCAGTGCAGTACACCTAGCCAGTATGCACCACAGTTATGTAAACAGTTTATGCTGAAGTCATAGTATTCATTCTGCTTTTATGTCTCAGAGAAAACTTTGAAATGAAAGTCAGATTGCAAGAACTGCTGATCTCTGCCACACGGGAAAACCACACTGTCTCACCTCTGCACTGCACTGAGATTCCATGCAAGTTGGGGTTTCTATTTGTTAACAGTATGCAGTATCACAATGCAGATGCACTGAATTTTGAAAGCTGTGAGCAATCAAGGCCATGACATCGACATGTGATGGCAAGCTGACAATTAAAATTGCTGCATGGACCTCTATATGTATTTTTGTAAGGTATTATGAATCTTTGTGCAGAACATCTTTGGTCCCCGTCGGCACTGAGTCTAAAAGTCTACGAACTTTTATTGGCCGGTTGAATTACATTCTTCAAAAAGACACTTTGTCATTTGGAGTTTTGATGACAGAAATCGAGAGCTCTGTCTAAGACTTGGTTTCAAAATGTCCCATAGGTGTATGAGCTGGGCTGAGATCTGGGGACTGTGATGGCCTTAGCATATGAACATCATCGCAATCTTTATTGTCATTGTGCTTTAAGAACAATGACAATTGTATGCAAAACCGTTCAGTGCAAGTGAAAAGAATCAAAATCAGAAATTATTAATCCTGAAGGAAATTATGGGAAATTATAAAAGAGCACACTTTTGAGAGAAAAAATCATTTCAGTCCTCATCGTGCTGAAAAACCACAGAGGAGGGAGAAGCTCTAACTGTGTTTGGTTACTATTTCATGTTGAGAGTCAAAGGCTCTTGGTAACATCATACGTCAGCATATGGATGAAACAGTAATCAGTGGCTGGTGGTATAATATTCCTTTAACTAAATGTCAGGCTGTCTTCTTTAGAAAGCTTTATTACAGTTTCACTGACTGTTAAACCAATTTATGTGGTTGCTTCAGATCATACCTCCCCCACAGACCCCCAAAACCACATATGAACTTCAACTTCAACCCATTGATGTAAGCAATTTGAAAAAAACATCTGAAAATTCCTGCAAAAGAGCCACAACAGTATGGGCAGAAAAGTATGTACAGAAAGACATTTAAGTAATATTTTACATTAAATTAAATTTTATTTCACTAATGTAGTGTAATGTAGTGATGTAGTATATACATATATATATATATAGATATATATATATATATATAAGGTGTGCATAGTATTATATACATATTGTGAATCCACAATGTCTTTTCAGTGTTTTCCTTTTTTTCCTGAAGTATAGTTTTTATTTTTTCAGGTAACTAACATTTTAGTTTGAGTTATTTTTCTTTAATTTTGCTGAACCATATTACCTTTCTTCTTCTGTAACCATGATAAAGGTCAAGTATAGAAACTGCCACCCGTGATCAATAGTGAAATCCCTGTAAATAGCACTTTAAGCAGCATTATTAGACTTGTTGCAGTCACTTGGTCAGTATGCATAAATCAGTGTTATGTACATTTATAAGACATACACATAAACACATGTAACTTCTTTTTTAATTTCTAAATGTAATCTTCTCTCGTATTAGAGATCTGCTGTAGAAGAATAATCAGGATGTGGGATGTGCATGACTGGCAGCATGATTGTATCATTTCACCACACACAAAAAGATAATACTGACGTCACTGATCTCTGTGTCACACACTTTCAGACTATATATATATATATATATATATATATATATATATATATATATATACATATATATGTATATACTTAGTGCATACTGCAGTAATTATTCATTACTCTTTTCTCTTGTAATATTTTGGAAAAAGCCTGTGTCCTCCTGGTCCTAAGCCGGGTAAATGAGAAGGGTGCTTGAGGAGGACATCTGGGGAAACATGAGGATCATAAAGAATGAGATCTCTGTATTACATTGGTCAGGACCCAGGTTTGCCACAACAACCTCTGGTGCTGGTGAAAACTGCTTCTGCTTCTGTTGGTCAATGACAAGATGAAGAAACTGGGAGGTGTCTAATGTGGCAGCAAGACAGAAGGACAGGCAAGCACCTTGAGGCAGCTGTTGTTGGTGGCATAAATAAATTTAAAGATGAGAGCAGCACCTCTGAATGTAGGCACAATGCTGGCAGGGGAACGTGTTGGCTGATATGAATGAGAGAAGAAAAGGTAGATACATCACATGTGTGACATGTGCGGTAGATGAGTTTACATACCTGAAATCAGCCATCTAAGGCAATGGACAGTGCACAAGAGTGGTGAAGAAGAGAGAGCAGGCAGGGTGACAGAACAATAGTAGCAACAGTGAAAGGGAAGGTTTACCAGATGTTAATGAGACCAGCTTTGATGTATGGTTTGGAGATGAGGGCACTGACAAAAGAGACAGGATACTGGACTGGAGGTGGCAGAGTTTTCAAGATTTTCACTGGGTCCAGAATGGACAGGATTAGAAATGAGAACATCACAGGTTCAGGTTGAGCAGTTTGGAGAGGCAAGGCTGAGATGGTTTGGACATGTGCATTTTGAGCACATAACAACCATTTATGTTTCATCCATGTGTGAACTGTAATGAACTCTGCTTCTTTCAAACTTGCTCCTTTGAATTAAACAGATATAAAAAAAAAGGTCTATAACTTAGTATTATGAGCCATATTAAAATGATGAAAGCATATTTAATAGAAATGAGATTTTCAGTTAATCTGAACAGTAGTTCAGTTCAAATAAATCATCAACTCAGAGAAAGATGGAATCACAGAAACAACAAATATTTTTAAGTACATAGATAAGAAAAGTAAATACATTTTTATTATTAGTTAATAAAGTACATACATTCAGAGGCATCCATGAATAAATCCATTGTGTGCTGCTTACTGGGTCTGTGTCATGGAGCAACAGTCTGAACATGGCTGACGAGGCTCCCGCTCTCTGGTTACCTCGACTCACTCCATTTGATGAGCTGGCTTTCAGTTGAAATGATTGTGAATGATTGCTTCTTGTTGTCTTTATACAGAACCATACTGCACAGTTTGAAGTCACAGTGAGTGAGAGTGGGATGTACTCCTGCATCACTGAGAAGATTTATCCTCCACCATACAAACAGAGCTGTCAGAGAATCCAAGTCAATGTGACTGGTAAAACACGTGACTCATACACACAAACTCATTAAGAAAACCATTCCTTTCCATTCTGTGTGTGAGATCATGAATTGTCTGATTGTCTCTGTGTTTGACCTTTTCTCTGTGTTTGTATGTCTTAGTCTGTGTGTTACCCAGGTGTCTCTTCTCTGTTCTTTTACCTCATGTATGTCTAAGTCCTCAGTTTTCCTCGGTGTTGTGTGATCGCCTGATGCTGTGCGCTCCGTTTGTTCCATGTGTAGTTTCTTATATGACCGAGTTTGCTGTGTTGAGTTACACCTTCTACTTTCCACACATGCCAAATAGTGACATTAAGTGCAAAAAACAGTAAAACTGAATCCAGCAGTTATGAACCTGGTAATTCAATAATTTATCTGTTCTGTTTGTTATCTACACACAACCTCATAGAATTATGTGAGGTAAAGCTGAATGAGAAATGCATCCAAAAACCTTCAAAATACTTCTTGCAGAGTCTCACAAAGCTTAAAAAACCAAGTGCTAGTGAGTTGCAGCCTTCTGGAGTCTGGATGAGCTCTTTGCACATCACAGATAAAGAGACTTTTAACACTCAGTCTTTGACTCCCTGCTTACTTAGGTTGTTCAATCATAGTTATGCAGAGTCCCCTGCAGCTGGTAGATCGCACCTAGATTTTCAAGCTAGGTTTTTCAGATTAGACCACATGTATGTCTGTGTGGTCAGAAGCCTGCAGGGCTGCAGATTGGAAGTCCCTGCAAACAGTACTGAGGAGAGAATTCAGTGGGTCTTCCCCACATCCAGGACACTCCACAGGAACACTGTCTGAGCAGAACAAATACATTACAAGGTCTCTTCTCCCTGCTGACGAGGCACTAAAGGTTCACAGCGGGTAAAATAAATATGAAACACGTCACCAGTTTTAAGTACATATATTTCTAAAGGTGCTAATTTAATGCTAACTTTGAATTATGACCAGATCTCCAGTCCACACAAACAAACAAATGAAACCATAGATGTTCACAAATGAGATTATGAGGAATAATCAGAAATGACATTGAAAAAGTATTGAACACATGCAGAAAGGGAGATGTGAAAGGCATGGGATGTCATGACAGCTGAAATCAGTCATTTGAAAGCAGCCCTGCTGGTTAGCCCACTCCCCTTCCTGCTGCTCCCCACCAATTGTTGTTGCTTTCTAAACTACTGAAGGGTCAGAATATTCACACTACATCCAGAGGAATTCTAAGCACTTATAACAATTACCCACAGTGCAATTAATCTAACTATACACAGATAATTTATATAGACCACTGTTGGGGCCATAATCTGCAAGTGGAAAGAACATAATTTCACCATAAACTGGCCACAACCAGCCGCTTCAGACAGATTTCAGACAGAATGAACAGAATGATCAGAAGGGCCAAGGAGCATTTAAACTGGGATCAGCAGGTATGATCGTTTCAAAGAAAACAATAAGTAATGTCCTCTCCAAAAGTTGAATCTGTTCATCTGGACGTAGCATTTTGTGTTCATCTGGACGTAGCGTTTTGTGGGAGAAACGTTTCGTCACTCATCCAAGTGACTTCTTCAGACTGAAGACTGAAGAAGTCACTTGGATGAGTGACGAAACGTTTCTCCCACAAAACGCTACGTCCAGATGAACAGATTCAACTTTTGGAGATTTACTTTCCTGGATGATTGAGAATGCATCAAGAAGTAATGTCCTCAGCTGCCCGTATTCAGACTCTACTGCTGAAAAAACAAACATTTTAAAGTGAATTTAAAGTTTGCTGAACAACATTTAGACAAGCCTGTGCAATACTGGGAAATATAGTCGTGTCAGATGAGACTAAAATTAGAAAACTCTTTGGATGCCATCATCCACGCCATGTTTGGAGGTCACAAAATACCCCAAAACACCACACCGACAGTAAGGTTTTGGTGGGGACATCAAGAAAGGATTTCAGAGGTGCTTTTTCCACATGAATGTGAAATGTAATATATAATAATAATAATATAAACTGTCTTCTTATGGAATTTCAGATGGGAAGACTTTCAACGACAGCATCATACCTGTTAAGGACTGTCCATGCAATCCTCCGTTAATCCCAGAGGTGGTGATGTGGGCGGGATCTTGTGCTTTATTGGTCTACAGCCTGACAATCACCTGCATAACCATTGCTATATGGGTAAGAATAAAAAGATGGATGGATTTCACTCATATGTCCACATAAAAGTAGCCAAAGCAGGTAAAGGGATCAAAATGGGGTAACCATGGAGATACCTTTGTACACAGACGCCTTCTCCGCCTGCTTCTCTTGTTGGGTGTTAGTGAAAGTAGAAAACGTATGACACAAAATAGAAATGGAGAACATTCACTTCAGAGTCAAAGTTATGTGTGACTGACAGTAGAAAACATGGTGAGGGCTCAGCAGGCTGCAGTAGAGGTTATCCATGTTACTGGATCAGGAATTCACTTCAGAAAGATGGTTTCTGCCATTTTAGGTCATTCCTATCACTGATCTGGGTTCAGGGGGTTACTTTCCTCATAAATTTGTTTCATATCATTAATTCGATATTTTAAAACCAAATTGTCACATGTGTCAAATGTCCGACAGCTTTATGTCACAGCTGGATTCATGAGAAACTTCATAAACTGCAGATGACATTAGGGATGAAAATTAGACACAGTTTACTGTCCATATGTGTCTGATACTTCAGTGTACTTTTACTATGAGCATCATTCTGTAAGAGCCAAATCCTTAAATATCTGCAAACGGCACCGTGTCTCTCTGCATATGTTTGCAGGCAGTAATATTCAAAATATCGAACTCATCAGCTTTCCCTCATCAACGGTGGAGGTAATGAAGAATAAACCAGATGCATTACCAAGAAGCTTTCTCACTGGGTTTTTGGCAGACGTAGCTGATTTTATCAGTTCAGACATGTTCAGCTGATATCAGTTTGTAGATGCTAATTCACTGAAATATGACTGAAATTCTGATGAGATAGCTGATGCTTGCAAAACAACTAAACCAAAGCAGTTTTTATGCGGTTGAGTTTTTTTGTGTAGCACACTCAGTGTGAGATAACCCACCCCCTTCTTCCTAGTGTAAAAACAGCACTTGAAGCCTGGATGTGACGATTTCTGTCTTTTCCATTTGGTCACAAAAAATGGTCATGACGAAAAGAAGCAGGGCTAATGATGAAACTGCACACTGATGAGACTGACAGCATGTAGCTCTAAGTGCACACCAAAGACAACCCTCCACTTTCAAACATAATATTAATAATATTTACAAGCAGACATGACCCAGATCGAGTGACTGGGCCCAGAAGCTCAGCAGGAAAGTGTTTACAGAGGTCAGCTGTTCCTCCACAGGACTGGAAGTCTGTTTGCAACCACAGCTACGGCCACCTGGTGGCCTTCAGATAGAATGCAGCTTTAAGCCACTTCACTGACTTCATTTTTCCAAATCGGGAGCTACATCCATGTTTTATACTGTCTATTATTTCTGCTAACAGTGTGTAATTTGTGTATAATAATTAGGAATCATGCAGTAAATAAGAGCCATTCATATCAAAGTAACCACAGAGAGTAGGTGTGTATATATGCTTTTTAAGGTACACCTGTTCTGTTAAGCTGCCTGATGATGCAAATATCTAATAAGCCATTCACATGGCAGCAACTCTGTGTATAGGGTACTGTATTTGTCTAAAAAATCACAACAACAATGTGTCTGTTGGCTTTGTGTTCCTTAGAAAAAGCAGAAGAAAGAAGAGATGGATAGTGTTGTGTATGAAAACACCAGACCCAGAGACTTCAGGAAATCTCCCAAACTTTAACTGCTGCTTATGGCAATCATCCATAAATATCATGAGTATTAAACCTAGGAATGCTGCCAACACCTTTTAGTACAAGTCAGAAGACTACTGCATAGGTATGGAAAAGATTCGCCTGTTGTGGTCTTTACCAAGTTGTTTTTTGATGTTGTTTGTATGTTTTCTGATGGTTAGCCTAAATGGCGTGGACATGCACAGCACATTTAATGGTATCCACTGACTCAGTCTCATTGCATCATTTTAACTTGTGTTAAAAGTGTGGACATTCTGTGGATTTTATTGGCAGTTCGATGAATATCCTACACCAAACAAATAGACTGAAGTCAACAAAATGACAGTGCTTGTGTTGACTATATTGCGGACAGATCTTATTGTAAATAACACAGAAGCTTGTTATACATTCTATCATAATATTTGTATCCAATAATGATACTGTTAAACTATGTTAAATAATACCCACAGAAGCAAAAAAGATGCTTCGGGATCACATTTAGTGTCGTCCTGGTAGATGTTTGGATTTCAGGTATTTGTTTTATGGTTGGTGCTGCGTAGGTTTAGGATTAGGATTATCACATGTGATGAGTTAGGCTTACCTAACACCATCACAAGGCTGTTTGACCTTTAAATTGTTACAGTTACTGAAAGGAAAAACAGTAAAGACAGATAATTGTAGAATCATTGTTAATTATTCTTATTTAAACTTGTTAATATTAACCAGGTCACTGATGACCCATCCAGGGTAAGGGAGTAGAATCTGGGCTTAGAATCCCCATCTTTCTATAGGACATTCATCCACCACCCACAGGCCAAAAACTTTAATGGAAAAAACTGTAATGACATTTACTTAATCCAAGATGTAACATTTTCTGGTCCTGGAAGATTTGCCTGTTTAGCATGTACTCAAAGCAAAGTCCAACTCTGGATGACTCTGTGGGTGTCAACTGAAAATACTACATCTATACTGAGAAACCTTCAATTAGACACATTACTTATGTAGCAATGTCAACAGACTTTCAGACAAAGCATTGGGAAAATAAAACATTTCAATACACAAAACTTAACACAAAAAGCAAATATAAATAAATAAATTTGTCAAACTGTTCGGACTTCACAGCACTTTCAGCCTTTAGATCAGTTCACTGTAGCTTGAAACCTAGAATAACTACTGTCATTATCTCCATCTATCCTGTTGTACAGTCTTGGTTTACTCAAGTTGAAAATGCTAGAACAGAAGAAGTGCACGCTGAAAATGTGTGTGTGATCCTTTAGCTTTGCTTTGCTTAATATGTGGCTAAGTGCAACCCTGAGTGGTTCAGCGCAGGACTAGTGGTTGTTAAAAGTTTGAATATGTAAGAACAGTTTAAAACATTTTGTTTGATCTTTACTTTTTTCTTATGTAATATAATAATAATAATAATAATAATAATAATTATTATTATTATTATTGTTGTTGTTGATGTTATTATTATTATTATTATTATTATTATTATTATTATTATTATTATTTATTAATGATAAAGTCTGTCCCACTACTGTGAAGTATATGTACATTACATGTTGTACAATAAACACCTTTGCTATAAACATGAGATGTTTAAAAATAGAAAAAATTCATGTGTATTTTTAGAATATTTTGCCATTATGTAATGACTGTGTTCACTTCTGGGACTGATGTGCTGAAAATCAATTTCCTTCTCTTGTTTGGTTGATATATGAGTAATTTTCCTTCATATTCAGCTAAATTATGCTGGCGTGAGTTCAGAGATGCTTCACGCGTGTGTGGATTTACTCAGAAGTGACTGCATCTTTATTCTTTGATGAAGATGACAAATGTCTTATTACTCAGAATAACTGTGCTCATGGCTCTGCAGGAAACCGACACGTCTCAAGTCTCAATATAATCTTGCATATTTTTCTCGTCACTCACTAACATTTAAATGTTATTAATTCATTTAATTTTTAGTTTGTCTCTGTTGAAAATAAATGAATGAATCATTCCTATGAGCAAGACAAGATGAGCAGCTGGACTCTGCGCTGTAGTTAAGTGGAACCAACAAAAGCTCTGAGAACACCAGGGAAGATTTATAGCATTTATTTTGAATTTCATAAAACATATTTTTATTATAAATGATTAAAGATGGATACGTCCAAAATTATCTACACGTCATGATGAGCTCAGAGCCCTTGAGTTAGTCAGCCGGGTCATGTTTTTACAACAATGACGCTTCATGGAGTTTTCACACTAGTTTCACTCGAAAGTTAGCAACAAACGCTAACCGTGTCATAGAGATACGACAGACAGAAGTCTGAGATGTATTTTTTAAATGTGAGGTGTTAAAAAAACAAGACTGTGTTATATCGGCATACTTAAGTGAATGTGAGCTGACTTTGTACATTTGTTTATTTACAGATAACTTGGTTAGATGGTGTTGAACGTTAGTGACATTATGGGATGTAGTTTATCAGCCTATCTCAGTGTATCTACTGGGAATATGATCAAATTAACACTGTAATATGTTCAGAGTCTTGTTACATGTGGCTGTTAGAATAGGTTCAGACAGAACTGAGAGTAAAAAGGCAGCAAATAGTCAGCTTTGAAAAAATAGTATCATATTCATCAACATCTTTTTTTTTTTTTTTTTTTTTTTTTGTCTGTCCCATTTGGTTCTTTAGCCGTCAGAATTGTTGTCTGAAGACCAACAAGGATACCAAATGGATTTATTTTGCCAAATGGATCATCATGGCATTGCCGTATTGGTCCATTTGATCAAACTTTGTTGTTATTATTTATTTTATTTTCAGTTGTTACAGATGGGACAGACATGACTGGGGGATAGGAAAGGGAGAAAGAAAGAGAGGAAGGAAAAGAAAAACAGAAGGGAAAAGGGACAGTGAGAAAGGGCACTTACAAAGACAAAGAGAAAGAGAAAGAAAAAAAAAATCTCCTGGATCACCTGTTGAGAGAAAAAGAAGAGAAGACAAGCAAAAAAAACCAAACAAAAACAAAGCAACATACTAAACACAACACCATCACGTTAATCTAGCTGAGTGTGAACAGCAGTAAATACTAAATATTGAAAGTTGTTGTGCAGCACGCAGGACAGACAGCACACAATGTGCTTTGAAGTAGCAGCTAAGAAAGGTGTAGTTTATGTCTACGAACAGTGAACACCCGTGTGCACACCTGTGTGGATCAACGCGCTTGTATACAAAAGGTTTTCCCATGTAACGGTCTGCTAGAGGGTGTGGAGGCCCATAGCCCCGTCCCCCAGGGCATGAAGCAGGCATGGAGGAGATCCAGGCTCCAGACATCCAAAGGACCCAGAGTGCGAGAGCCCAAGGAGCACCACCGGAGGGGCATCCGTGCCACCTTCCTGGGAAGGGCTGAGGAGATCCCCAGACGAGGGGGTCACCCAGTAGCCACGGAGCAGAAGCCAGAGGGGGCTGCACCGGCGTGCCCGCCGGCTCTGCCGGCAGCCAGCTGTGCCAGAGTGAACCGAGTTGCAGGCCCCGAGGCCGGAGGCCCGAGGGCCCCTTTGCCCCGGAAGAGGCCTGACCGAGCGACAGGCATCGGGCCCCGCCAAGTAGCCACCGGGAGTGAGCCGGTGCATACCTGAGCGCCCAGCCCCGGACACCAAGAACCACCAATGCACCAACCCCTGAGGGCATCAGCCACCAGCAGGGAGTGTGGTGAGGGGAGATAGGCCTCCACACTTGGAGGGCCTGGGAGTACCCAGGGAGGTGGAGTCTAAGACCCGACCTGACATATAGACACAGACAAACAGGCACACACAGACAAAAACATGCTTTCCCACCCTCATGCACACATATACAAACACTCAGCACTCACCCAACGTAGGGACAGACATACATAGACATGTACACACAATCATACTCCCCAAACATACTCTATGCCCCGGGTCCAGGTACCCTCGCCCCCAGAGGGGGAAACGGCACCCAGACCCAAGAGATGTGAGATCAACAACATCTTGGCAGTATTACTGTATATTATTTATACCAATCCATAATGACCGATGACACACTTCAAAAGGTATTTTCCAGAGCGTACTGGCTAATAAAATCCACTCATCATCATCTTATAATCTTTCTTTGGTGTTAGTGGGCCGACTTACATGTGTAACGTCTGAGTGAGCCAAACATCCCTGTGCAGGACACCTGCCACAGTGGACGCTGTGGACAACAAAGGAAACTGTGACATACTCTTCATCATTAGACAATTACAATCAATGAGGTACTCGATAACATTCAAAAACACACAAAACAAATGTATTTATAGGTGAATGGACCAAAACATGCTCCAAGGTTTAAACACCCATTTAAACCACAAAGGTGCCTTGCTGCTGTATATCAAGAAGGAAGCTGACATGTTGGGCAGGAATGTGTTATAACAGAGCCTGTGTTCCAATTTAGAAAGCAGATTTGTTTGCATACAAAACAGAGACATTTCTGACTGTGTTTCACAAAAAGTAGACGAAAAGTTGTTTTGTTTTAGTGATTAAGTGTGCAGTGTGTCACAGTCCTACAGGACCCTCGCCCTTTCTCTCTCCTCTACCCCCCCTCCCCTCTGTCGCTCTCTCATGTCAGTGTGACTGAGTTTGTGTGCCTCGGGTTTCAGAGGCGGCCTCAGAGACCTACCTGCCACTAGCTTAGCCTCCAAGAAAGAACTGTGAACTCTGTCACTGCACTTGTGTCCAGTCTCACTGTTTTCATAGAGACAGTGCACTGATGCTGGTGCACTAAACTGGTATGCTGTTGTCACTGATAGTCACCTGTGAGTCACACTGTGTCCCTCCTGAAACACAAACAGAGTTATCCTAACACTGAAGAAAAACTGGGGCAGATGGAAAATATTTATTCTGTTCTATCGATATGTAGTAATAAATATTTGGATCTGACTGTTGTTGATTAGCAAGTATTGTTAGGAAACTTTAGGAAAAGTCTGGAATATGTGCAGAGGGCAGCAGTCTTAAAACTAATTCGTGAATATTTGACTTATGAATAAATATACAAAAATTTAACTTCATGTACCTCACTGTGGTATACAGATTATTACTTTATGATTACTAATTACCCAAACTGCGTATTCACACAATCTAATTGCCAACTGTTATCTTTAAAACCATGTGATGACCTCAAACCCCCTCTGACACTACTGGGACTTACTCCAGGGCTCTGGATGAGCTAAAAAACCCCCACAAAGGCTGCAGAGAAACATCTTCATCATCTCCAAGACTTCAGAGAAAACATTCTGTAGATCGACAAGACAAAAGCTGAACATTTTGGAAAGACTGTGTTTCTTGCATCTGTTGTAAAACTGACACAGTTTTTCATATGAATGTGACAGGTGAGACCTGAGCGGGGGAACCGGCCCTGGTAGGGTTCATGTCTAAAAGTCCTTCAGTGTGGCTGAATTTCAAAGAAGAGTATTGTATTTATTTGACAATCCTTGTCTAATGTTAAAATTTGTTTAATCAAACTTTCAGCACTGAGAAAGGGTCGAATTCTTCACAGCACTATAGTTTATCATGATAGACTGCATACTACCCAGCATAGCCTGCACTTACTGTCCAGTATAAACTTTGAATAGCATTTACTTTAAAACATTATTTAGAGACATCCAGAAACCTTGAACACATGCACAGATCCAGTATCTCATTCAAAGAAAATCTGAAGTAATTATTACATTTAGGCTTTAAATGTCTAACTTAGCAATGCACCAGTTTACCTGAAGTGTTTTACAGAACAACAAAGGGACACACGGCAAACGTGAAACACAGATACAGTAGACACAGGCACACAAAGACTTGAACTAGAAGACCTTAAGCCTGCATTCTTTCCAAGAGCCAGCAGGGGGTGACCCTTTCAAAAGTGACCCAGATTTCTTACTTCTGTCAAAAAAATTACCCTTAGCTTCAAGAAAAGACACTCCTGATAAGGTCATGATCTCTGTGGAGTACAACAGGATGTCTGCTTTGTAAATAATAATCACAAATGTCAGAGCAGGCTTTAGGCTGGGACTGGCTTGTGATTGACAAGTATGAGTGTGCAGAGCCAGTTTCAAAAGGCCATCGTAGGACAAACATGCTGTGCAATGTTTGTCAACAACAATCACAGTGCAGCTTAGTTTCAGCTGTTTCTAACAGGTGAACAAGTCAGTATTTTTAAATGTTTAGGATTCATCCAACTTTCCAATTATTCCCAGGTTTATGAGAAATCAGATAACCTGAAGTTAGCAAGCACTCAGTAACATTAGAACACAAGAAGTGCTCTCAGAAGACTGATCTTTAAAACAGCTTGTGAGACATACAGTTCAATACAGTCATAATCATGAGTAACAATTATTATGTTGTCTCTTGCTTTTATGTTTCCCCTCCAATACAAGCTGCAATACAAGGATGCATTACACACAGACTGTTATACGAGAACTTTTTTCTGTCATAAAGGAATCAAAAGTTCTAATTTCACTGAAAATAAAGCAGTTTCACATCTTTTTGGATCCATTTTTAGTTTCCCAAGTTCTCATAACGTCAACTGAAGTCGCAAAGAGAGAATCGAAAATTTGATTCATACTTTTGAAATCAGTCTTCCACAGCACGGAGGCGGCTCTAACTGGGTCACAGGCATATTGAGATGAAAAACTGTTCTTGCCTTGTCGTAAACCATTTAATTTTCATTATGTTTGGGAAAGACAGAATATATAAAAGATATAGCCACAGTGTTACGTGGTTAGATAGCTATAGCTCTGGGTTCATGTGAAATATTTGCTGAGCTGATGTTGGCTCTTATGTTTGGTCGGTGTGTGGAGCTCCCACGTCTTCCCTCTGTTCCTTATTATTAAGGCCAATAAAATCCACATAATAATGTTATTATTATTATTATCATCATCATCATCATCATCAGATAATTATATTTTACATTCTCTATAAGGCTCTAAAAGAACTTTACTGAGTTCTGTAAACAGGGCTGCTTGGCATATAACGGGAACCTATAAAAACATCTTCCCCATCTTCATATTCCACGGGTCTCACCTAAAAACGGTTATGTACAGTAATTTAGAATTTCTCTCTCTCATTGCAGACATCTATTTAATAAGTAAAGTAACTCAATGATGCTGATGGGTTGAAGTCTAAAACACTCTTTGGCACACTCAGTAGATAAAGACAGATGAGCAACAACCGGCCTGAGCCTTGGATCTGGCTCACAGACTGTCTCCATCAGAGTCACAGCTTCATTTAAGGAAAACAAATCAGCCACCAGGAAACAACAAGAGGCAGCACTGTGTTGCTCCGTGTTGCTATTGAACTCAAAGCCATTGTACAATTAACAGCTATCCTCTTCAGGGTTGTTGTGCACCAGTGCACCACTCCCAGCACTCCTGCAACATCACCCAACAGTATTTCATCGAATGTTTGTTTCATCTCCCCATCACACGCTGCTACTCTCTTTTATTCAATTGCACAATACTTTCACTTTTTAGAATCACCTGCACTGATAGTTAAGTTATTTAGTTTTCAGGATATAGTTATATTGTTACTTTGTGAGAGTTATTTGATATTATATTTTGCACTATCCTACTGTATATTACTGTATACTACTATTCTTATTGTATATGTTGTATATCTTATTCCTCTGTTCCTCTGTCTCTCTTGCTGCATTGAGCGTGTGTATGACAAAAGATTTTCCCTCGGGATAAATAAAGTTCTTCTTATCTTATCTCATCTTATCTTATCTCATCTCATCTTATCTTATCTTACATTTAAAGCAGTTCTGCACTTTTGTATTTGGTGCAAACTGTTCTAAATCGCTCATGTGCAATCATGCAAACATATCACAGTACAAAAAGAGCAAATATTATAGATGTAAGTATAACTATAGTGGCAGGAATCAAAGACAAAAAGGGAGAAAGCAACTGCATACTTTGAGGTATCATTTTCACATTGGTGAAAATGAACACAAGATTTAAAGCTGTGGAGAGCTGAAGGCAGAGAGGCCTGGGTACGCTCTTTTGTTTGGAACCAGTTAAATTTTGTCGTTAACAAACTCTACAAACCCCCCCCCCCAAAAAAAACCCGGAAACAAAACAGTCACATGTCTTATGATGGAAGGGCAGGGATAGACCCACTTATTGACATCAATTTTCTACTTACCTCTCAAAGCACTTAAAACAAGCTACATTACCTGCATAATCATACAGAAGTCCTCCACCCTCACACCCATGATCAATTTAAACTCACCAACAGCAACATGCACACTGTACTCTGGATTCATATTGCTGTCATGATAAGCAGTGCATCACCATATCACTCAAATATGTGTTTAAGATAAAACAGAAAGTATAGTGATGGAGAAGTGTATAATCTTATCTAAAGTAGTAGAAATATATGCATGCCAAAATCAGTCTAATGCACTCTGTGTTCTTTTCAAATGGCAGCTGTAGATTCTGAATAACAAAAACTAATTTTCTTTTTAGAGGAAGCACTGGAACAGACTGAGCTGCTAACACGTTTTTACATTTGTAATGTAAGAGAACGGTTTAACCCTTAAAGGTTGCAGTCAGAGATGCTGCAAAGTGCAAGTGTGGAGCTTCAGGCAGAACTCAGCCATGTCTCAAATGTCAGTTTTGGGCCTGAGGAGAGCTGCAGGTTCGACAGGAGGATGTTTTCTGTTCATTATTTATATCACTGAGACGTTTGTGCATTTCAACTAAAAACTGGATAAATGTAACCAAATATGATTTTGCAGCTGTTAAACTGCTTTCGACAGTTGATGACATGGCTGGTGACTTGTTTTTCATTAAGCTAGTTTTGCATGTGCTTCATGTTACAATTGCTGCATCAACACAATCTACTGAAGCTGAGCACAGAGTTGTTGATATAGATCGTTACTCTCGTATACCCTGTGTAAAGTAGGTACATCAGACGAGCACGTGCTTTTGCAACTTTGGGCTTTTTAAAGACGCTTTGCAAAACTAAACAGTGAAACCATCTCCTTTCAATAGCTTTTCGCACATGCGGGGCTGACGGCTTCTCATTACATGCATGCGCTTCATAGTAAACCGTCCTGAAACAATGACAGCAGCAGAAATAAACCACCACCATTTTCCGGGTGACTGTAGTGCTGACTGTAACTTCAGTCAGCTTTGTAAAAAACGGGGTTTAACCCCACAGAGTGTTTCCAGGCAAAACACAGATGTGACGTCAGGACACCGAATGTCACAACATCAGCACTTTCACAGTGAACTATCTGAAAATGCGCTTGCAAAATTAGCTGTTTTCCACTGTTTGCACCTTATCGTTGCATATTAGGTGCAGCAGGCCTGAGAGGAATGCATAAATGAAACTACAAAAATGATTGTTATATTCCAGAGAGAAATAGCAAATCAGCGATAATGTTAAAATACAACTTGTGGGGAACTTGTGGGCGCTGATTGCATCATGCACTGCATTATACTGCAGAGTGCCACAGAAGCAGGAATCGAATGCTGTTTTAAAAGTCTTTTAAAAGCTTTACAGGAACAAATGTGCCAAATTAGTGACACAGTTTGTTTTTGCCTTGAAAGTAGTCGGAGTTATTACGTTTTAGAGTTGGTCTCTGCAAGCTGCTTCAGTCACAGCAGGTTAAAAAAGTAAACTTAAACATAACATATATACTTGTGCTAACCTGGACTAGACTAAGGTGTTATTTTGGAACTGAATGGACCCGGCTAAGTAGAGAACAACGTTTGTCTGTGTTTTTGCTGAAAACCCTCCCGCTGTGATGAGGCAACACAGTTTTGGAAAACAAAAACAGTTTCTACTGTACATCCCACTCACAGCTTTGTGCAGTCACTCTACCCCCCTACACAGTTCAGTGCTCTGCTGATTTGTTTGGGGTTAGTCGTAAATCCTGCCTTGTTTTGTTTTTGTTTGCCTAAACTCTACATGCCCCACTCCACGACACCCCCCACTATGTCACACTGGGGATGGTAGCTTTCTCTCTGACACTGTAATGTCCCTAACTTTTAAACAGAAAGCACTCTGAGTCAACTGTTGATGTGAATTTTATTGTAATTTGTCCATCAGTTTTAGATAAACAGGAAAATGGAGCAAAACCAAATGTGGCCTAAAGCATATAAAGATGAATTAACCTCTTGATGCCACCAGTTCACGAGCCACTCCCCGGGGTTTTGTTTTAGCTGCTTGTAAAAGGGCTGTTTTTCAGAAACTACACAATGGTCCATCTGAAGTCCAGTTTTGATCCTCCGGTTTTCCTGTTGGCTGTTTCAAACAGGAGATAATTGTATAAAAAGAAGTTAAACTACAACTTAAGACAATAAAATTATATGAAGGTAAAATATCAAATATTCAGCAATAATACACAAGTGTTTGGGAATATTCATTAACTTGGGAAGAGTCATGAACAGAAAATCATGTTAACAATGGTTCAGTGAAAAATAACAGTAAGGATTTGTTTTTTATGTTTTACAGATTTTGCACTGTTATCTAAAACCTGGAAGGAAAATTCAACAGTCACAGGAATTCAAACTAAATATTCACCCAGCAAAAGTTTCCACATGAACAAGTCATTTGTGCACGTTAGTTTCCACCCAAGATTCACCTGCCAAAGCCTCAATCAACGATTGTGCCTCAGAGACTCGCTCACACGCTTCATGTAAAATCAACAAAATTCTAAAAACCTGAACGATCTGATTTTGGAATTAGTGTCGGACACAAAAGCTTCAGTGAATAGAACATTTAGTGTATATTTGAATAAAGCACTGAATCACTGAATTTTGCTTTTATTCAACTTGCTGTATGAGCATATGCAAAAGCTCTTAAATTATTCATAGAGTAGAAAGAGATGTAAAAATTCCCGAGCCAGCAGGTGTTACTTTTTTTTTAAGAGTAGTTGTTCTGGAACATTTACATTCTTACGCTCTTCACATCCTTTAAAGAACATAAACACCATCATGTTTGGTTTTTCTGTCTTATTAATGTTGAAGTTTTCTTTAGAATTTAATTGACTGCTGTCATATTTTACCACGATTTCCTTTCTTTGCCCTGTTTTTTCATGTTTCAGATTGGACTGAGTTTTGAGCAGCGTCTTCTATTTTATTAAGACAGAGGATGCTGCTATACCCAGATTAAACTAGTTCATTAAAATTATAGAAAAATGAAATTCATGTTTTTCTCAGTGTTCCAGCAGAACCACAACCACGTTGCCATCTCTCTTACCGGCAAAACCTCATCATCATTTCCTGTGCTGCTACACAGTTTCCATGACAGCACCGTAAGGAAATATAAAGATGAGTTTCACTCATTTTCATGTATTTCTGTCAAATTTGCTCAGTGTGAGCGATCGCCAGCTTAAAGATCATTTTAAGTGCCTGTGGCTTTCTGTGTAGCAGTGTGAAATACAGTAGGATGTTCCTGACTCACTGTATGATGGGATGGATTGTGTTGACAGCTCTTAGCTTCTGCCTGCCTGTGTGGAGCGGTGAGTATAAACAGCCTTTTACTGATGATTTTTGTAACACTTTAAAAAACATTATTTTTAAGTTCATTAAGAACAAGAAAATTGAATGAGACTGGAATCACATTAAACAGCACCACTAACCACAGATTAAGACAATGGTGCCCACAGTCATGCAAAACCATTGCCAATGAAGCTCTGTGTTCTTTGGGGCACATAGAAGAACCTGAGGGCAGTTCTGACAGGATTAGTTGGGACACCAAAGATGTGTTGACTAGCTACTGGACCATGTACCATAGTAACTACATTTCCATATGAGCAGACATATGAAGTAGCTTGGAAGCTTTAATGGTGGAGCTGTGTAGACAAACTTTGCTCCTACATGAGCAAGTTTAAGACTTACTGTTGACTTAAAACTTAAAACTCTGCTGCCAAGCCCAGCATCAGTGATGTATAACATGTAAGGTTTTAAGGTGTCAGGTGGAAGTGGAGAGAACCATGTACTTGGTATTTTCTGTATTTAAAAGAAGTCATCATTTCAGACGCCATACATGGAATATATTAAATACATGTGAAGACTGCTGAAACCTTTAGTTTGCAGGATGTAATCACAGAACGGACGTTAATTTGACAGGTGGAGTGACCCTTAGATCCAGACATTTTGCCACCAGAATGACAAAAGTGATCATAAAGTGAATCTTCAGCAATATTTCTTTTTGATAGATGGTTCAGCTGTCCTTACCTGAACCACTTTGCTGCTGTGGCTCTGAAGTTTACTGCTCCTTGTGAATTTAGCTAACTGTATTATAAGGCATGGTAATGTGGTTTTAGCTTTTAAAGTGCTAGCCAGGAAAGGAGACAAGGAAATTTAATGTATTCCAATTAATTTTCAACAAGCACATCATGAACCGTTCCATCGTCTGATGAAAAACATAAAAAAATAATGGAATTTCTAATGTAAGATCTAAATGATTCAGGTATATTAAATGTCACTGTTCAGCAGGCCTTCAGTAGGTAGGTGCTGAATTTAACTATCAGCTTGGTAGACATTCAAACACAGGAGTAACAGAGGAGGGGACGAGGTAAAATGATGCATATTGAGTTTGTCAACGCCAAACTTCTGAGAATCTCTGAAACGACTCAGCTTGGAGGAAAACCAATGAAACAACAATTCAAATTTGATAACTTTTGAACTGGAGGAGTCGGAATGCCTTTCCAAACATTCCTCCACACTTTACCCTCAGCTCTCAGAAAGAAGAAAATTGGTGTCTTAGCTCCTGTGAAGTTTTCCAAAGGTTGTGTCCTGTCTGTTTAATCCATACAAAGCTTACAAAAACCAGAAATGCTCCCATAATTGTATTATTTTCTTGTGTTAGTTCATTTGTCGTTATACTGGGGCTTATATGAAAAGATTTATATATTTTTTTCTATGAGTGCTCAATGGAAAATGAGTTTAAACATGTTTACCTGGGAACCTTCCAACACGATTTAACCTACATTTAGGAATACCTTGGTTTTGTTGTTTATCTTGACTGGAGTCCATTGGAACTGGACTCTGATATGTAAACGGTTTTAGCTTTAATGGTGATAGTAATGTGGCTTCTGACATGTATTTGCTTCTTCATTGCTACTACTAATAGTCACTTATACCTTTTCCCATGCCAGCTACGAAAGTGACCCAGCCCTACAGAGTGGTGAGCACCAATGGTGTGGCACAGATTCAGTGTGTTATCCATCCACAAAGCCTGAAATACCCATACCCTGAGGAAGCCAGAGTCACTGTGCTGAAGGGCCTCCATGGCTACCAAGAACTCTGCTTCTCCATCCTTAACTTCACAGACCAGAGAAAGACACGTATGGAGCAAAAAGATCTGGTAATTGTTCTTTTTGTGCTTTTTTTGCCTGTTAAGGTTGAGTTTTCTTCAGGCATCTGCCACTGCGACTTGTTCTTTCCTGCTAGTGACACAACATAAAACTTTATGGAAGCTATGCTTAAAAATTCAGGTGGTAGAGCAGGTCACCTACTAATTGGAAGGTTGGTGGTTCCACCTCCTTCTGTTCCAGTCAGCATGCCAAATATCGTTGGGTGAGGTACTAAACCCCATGTTGCCCTCCGATGCATCCATCAGTGTGTGAATGTTACAAAGCAGAGAAAACAGTGCTCGTGGGAATGAGGCAAGTTATGTAAAGTGCTTTCAGTCCTCAGAGTGGAAAAGCATTATATAAGAATGTTTATATCATGGCTCACAACTGAAGAAGCCCACTTTCATTACGCCCTTAATTTGCCCTCAGTTATCAAATGAAGGTGGCTCATGTGCTCAGCAAACTGCATGCATGAGACGTCTTTAGTGAATAAGGTCTCACCTCTGTCAGTGCGCCCCAGGGCAGCTGTGGCTACAATGTAGCTTGCCATCACCAGTGTGTGAATGTGTGTGTGAATGGGTGGATGACTGAATGTAGTGTAAAGTGCTTTGGGGTCCTTAGGGACTAGTAAAGTGCTATACAAATACAGGCCATTTACCATTTAAGGTCTCAAACATTAAGAATCCAGACCTCGTCCTACAAATGCATATTTTTTCCTCCATAAATATTCTTTTTCTTCATTATATAATACATTAAACTGAAGATTGCACTCTTAGAAATGGCATAAACGTTAGACATAAGACTGAAATACAAAATAAAAAAAGTGAAACTTGTACACAGAGTGTTGAGATACAATGATGTCCTGTACATTTCAGGTGCAGTGTACTGCTGAGACCACATATGACACTGTGGAGGTGACACTCTCTGGACTGAATGTCACTGACACAGATATGTATCGCTGTGAAATCCAGATCTTCTACCCACCACCATACCTGCGGCTTATTGGCAATGGCACACTCATTCATGTCCTCGGTGAGGCGACCGCACTGGCATGTTTATCCACAGAGCTGAAATTTTTAGTGCACATCTTTTTTTCAGTCTCACGTTTCCTATTTTCTGTTCACAGACAGCTCCAGCTGCCCCGTGCAGGAAACTCAGAGGCAAAGTCACCACCAGGGTGAAGAAGAGGAAGATGATGATAACACGGCACCAGTCAGTGTTCCGGTGGTTGTCCTGGTGATAGCAATCATTTGTGTCTTAATCATCATCATCTACTTCCAGGTCAGAACATTATTATTGTATTTTGTCTTTATCATGAATTTGATTAGCATTTATTTCTAATTAGTAGTGTTAGAACAACCTGACTCCAACACAGTTAACTGTTTCTGATGCTAAGAGTGTGAATCTGTGGTGTAAATCATCAGTAATTGGCTAACTGCCTTGCAGACAGAAGGTAACTGGTTCTAATTTTTCACGTGGAATATTGTAGTTGCACTTATGAAAGAGCAAACACGAGGCATTAAACCATGTAGTTGCACAGGTTGGTTAAAAACCCATAAAGCAGTTTTGTGTTTTTTAAACCTCGATGCGTTTATCAGCTGCGAGCCACTTGTCACTGATGTTTCGCCCCTCATCCAGAACAGTTTCAGAGACATGGAAACTTTTTTCTACCATGCTATTTAGGAAAATCATTTCCTGTGTGCTCGGGCACTCCATGGGGTATTCTGCCCTCTGCACAAACAAACTGATGTTTCTAAAATTGTTTCTAAAATGTTTTAAAATTTCAGCCAAAGGTACAAATTGTTGTGGTTGGACAGGATCAGGAAACTCAGTGTGGCATGCTGCATCCTCCACGTGCCGTCCCAGCTCAGCTGCCTGTTAAAGATTTCCAGAAAGTTGTTCTCTTGTTGATACTGTAACAACTGTAAAGAGAACTCTTTCACTTTGTAGGGCTTTTTTTCTCCATTTTGACAGCCTTACAGCAACCTTGCAGAAACCTTTCTTGACCTCAGTTTGCCCCACTTATTTCTTTCCAACCACTTCTCAGTGTTTTAGCCTGTTTATCCGTTAAGGCATAAAGTAGCTACACCTTCATGCCATTAGTACTCTTGGGCTGTTAACCATGAATATATGCATGCATATACTGCAGTAGAAGTCTTAGTGGCTTAAAGGATTATTTAAGTTCAACAACAGAAACACAATATGTCAGGCTGACAGAAATCTTTATCCTTTAAAGGTCAAATCTTTCCATAAGCCTCTCGTGTCACAGACAAATCATGTGATCTTTTCCTTCCATGTAGCTGTCAGGCTCTGCTGCATACTATCCACTGAAAGCAATGATAATTATTCACTCCATAAACATCTGCATGCTTTCCATTTTCAGACTGTCCAATGTGAACGAGGGAGGAGAGAAATGTTGAGGCCGTGGCCTGGCATGCTTCATAAGGTGGACGGAGCTTCAGTTCCATGTGAAAACATCATCTGTAATATGTGAACGTTGATCGTCGAGCTATCGTGTCCAGGGCAGATTTTTCTTTGGCTTAGAAGCGTTAGAATAATATTATTGCTTCTACCTAGTGAGCGGGGTGGGGATTATCATTTTCACCTCTTTGACGACTGATGAAAAACACCAAAATAACATTTTACTTTTTAAGTGAAAAAATAATGTTTACATTCTTGTAAACTCAAATTATGGTAAAAAGCTGTAGCTTTAATTTTCCATTGAGTTTAGATGTAAAATCACTTGTATTGTGCACAGCTTAAATGCAACTTAAAATGCAATGCTTGGAATAATTAAAAGAGTACAATGATAGCTGTGTTTTACTGCAACTATTGTTATTGTTGTAATGCAAAGCAAATATTCATGTATTCATGTTGGATATTAACACAAAATAAAGTTTTTTGACTTTAAATTGTACGTTTGTTATTTGAAAAATATGAATATGTGTTGTTGCAACAGGAGACATTTTCAGACTGGAAAACACTTTTTAATAGTTTTCAGGACTTTCTAAAAGTCCTTTAGAATCAGAATAAGTCTCGTTGTGTACAAATGGGCTATTTCTTTTCTCTTATGTCAAATAACAGAGAAGCCAACAGATAAATACTGACAAGATGACGTCCACATGGCACAGACAATGACACATACAGCATATTTATCATGTGTCTCACTGCATAAACTATGGCTCATTGAAGGTGTTGGAGCCCTGCTTACTGACCCTTCTGGACACAGACGTCTGTTGTTGTTCCTAAAGTAGAATGGGAGGCAGAGCCTTCAGCGTTCAGGCTCCTTTTCCCTGGAACCAGCTCCCAGTTTGGGTTTGGGAGACAGGCACCTTCTTTACTTTTAAGGTTAGGCTTCAAACTTTTTTTTTTTGATACAGCTTAAAGTTAGGGCTTGATCAGCTGACTTAGTATGTATCATATGTATGATATATGGAGCTTTTTTTTCACTCATCTCTTTTCACAAAAGAATCCACAATAGCATCTAAAGAACTCCAGGCCTCACCTGCCTCAGTTAAGGTCAGTGGTCATGATTCAACAGTAATAAAGAGGCTAACAAGGTAAAAATGGGCATGATAGATCCAAGGTGAAAACAGCTTACATGTGCAGCAGCGGTGACAGGTGGGGGCCATCTAAGATGCAGTGGTAATGACATGGTTGACTGATGAGTATAGGCAGGAGTCTCTGGGGACTGTTATATTTCCAGGTGACATTGTGATCTATAGTGAGAGTTAGGAGCAGGTGGAAGATGTGGATATACTGGAAAAAGGATGTTGAATGTGGAGCTGCCAGGCAGGAGGGCAAAAGGGTGACCTCAGAGGAGGCTCATGGAGGAGGATGCTAGGGAACAGCAAAACTGGAGGCAGATGGTTTGCTTTGCCAACACGTAAGGGGAACAGCTGAAAGAAGAATCACAACAGTGACAATACTGGCATACTAGCATTAGCATTTAGCTCACTGCAAAACTGCTTGCATGGCTATGAATGTTTAGTGTCGTGAGCAGCACAAATGAAGTTGCACTTGTTTTCATTCCATTTGTGTTGGCAGCACAAACGTCTTTCCCTGTGAAGCCCCAGTAATACATGTGAATGAATGTGACATGCACAAGGGTCAGGTTGGTTTAGACCCAGTCTAGATGCAGTCCAGCTTAACAGGAATAAGCCTGTGCAGAGATACAAGAAATACAACGTGTGCAGGATGTAGCACAGATGACACCCACTCACCATTTAATGCAAAGCAGTGCAGCACCATTCTCACATATATGCGATCACACATACCACAGACTTTGTTTCAGGGAGATGGCAGCTTGAATAGCAGATATGTCATGGTCCTCGGTCTTTGACCCAGTTTTTGAGTTGATTATAGTCTTATGATTTGTTCTTTTTTATTGAAGAGATTTTCCTGTTCTAGTTCTGTAATAGTTTTCTGTATCAGCTTGTCTTGAATTTTCTTTTCTTCAGTGTTTAGTTGCTGGTTCTTGTTGAGTTACATTAGTTCCCTTTCATGTCCAGTCTGTTCCTGGTCTTGTCATCAGCGTCTCCTGTTGTAGTCAGTCTGATCCCCATGTGTCTGTCTGGTCCCTCTGTGTTCCATCTGGTTTTCCCTGTCCTTCTCTGTGGTCCAGTCCCTGTGTCCCGGTCACATGTATCAGTGTGTGCTGTTTCCTGTTTTATTTTGATAGTCTCCTGCCCCCTGTGTATGGTGCTCACTTTTGCTTCCCCTGTCTCATCAGTCAGCAGTGTTCCCCAGGAACATCCTCTCTCCCCAATCCTTTTCTGTGTATACAGTATATTGTCTGAATCATTGCAGAGCCATGGTTTCCTTTAAGATCACTTAAGTGTTTTCTTACTGCAGTAAAACTGCCTCTTTTAGTTCAGTTCATTTCCATTTTATTTATATAGTGTCAGCATGTAGTGACGGCCAAATGAAGCCATCTGAAGCACTGAAGCTTGTGTTAGTGATGTGTTGTGTTAGTCCTCTTTGGTGCCATCTTGTGGCCAAAAGCAAAAGTTTGCGTGAAGACCAGCTTGCATCTACAACTTGAAATGACAGCTTCTGTTTAATATCACGGGCTAAAATAAAAACAATACATAAGGTTATTCTATTTGTTTTTTATATAGCAATAGGCAGAACATCCTCTCTTTCTTGCTCGCTCCATGTCTCTCAGTATATCCCACATGGGTTTGCGATCTCAAAAATCACCACAACACAGCACAAATCCCACTAAAGAGTCACTTCTGTATACACCACTGAATCAGATACTGCAGCAGCAATGTACCGATTGAAGCTTCGGACGTCACTGATCACTTGACAGCTGAACCAAGCCTCTATACACTGGGATGAAGACTGAAATATTGTTTGTCTGCTGCTGGTTCTCAAAATTATTGGTGCATAAAAACTGCATGTATAAAGTAAGTAAAAAGTTTGCTGTTTTTTTCCCTTAAATATGGTCTTAAAATCCTTGGGTGGCCTGTCATGGTCACAGCTGAACAGAGCAGCCAAAAGGACAACAACAACAACAATGAAAATGAAACTTTTTGAAATAAAGGACACTCTCTCAGTTTTGTCTCAACATCAAATGAAATGTGCAAAGCATATTTATTTTCTGCTGAAGCTACAACAAGCCCAGAACCTTTATTTGAGCACCTCATTACATAACTTGTTGCCACAATGGTTAAATCAGAAAGCATTTTTTGTCATTACAGAGTGTGATAGGGTAGCATGTAATACAGTGCTTTGGACTGTAGATGGTGCTAGTAGAGCTTTATATGATGAGAAAAGATTTTGCTGCAGTTCGTTCACAGTTTAGAGCCACTGACACTTGCTGAAAAGTTGCTACTGGAAGTCTTGTGCACATGTCTGTGCGACATAAACCACAGAGACATGCACCGTTCCTCTGTTTGTTTTTGTTGATAGTACAGATTAGTATCATACCATGAAAAAGTACCTGCAGCAGATCTGGATTTAACCCTGTGTAGGCTACAGACTTGTCTACCAGGACCATCTGCTAATTAGCGCTTTGAGAAAAATAATAGAATAATGCTCTTTTTCAACTTGCAGTTGAGGGTTTTAGAGAACAGGTTATTCACCACTACACACGTATAAGGCTGTTGTACTAGTCTGAAGAAAAATCTGCTTTAATGGAGTTTTTCAGGGTTTGCCTGTCGATGAGGATGCAGACTTACTATTGCATTGAATGCCATACAACATAGATCAGATGTCCTTTAATGCATTTATCAAACAAATGTGTGTTTTCTTAAATTTGTTCAGTCTGCATAAAATTAGAAATATCCTGTCTCAGAGTGACGCTGAAAAACTAGTTCATGCATTTATTACTTCCAGGCTGGACTATTCATTATAGTCCATAATATTATTCATTATTATCAGGAAGTACTAAAACTCCCTGAAAAGCCTTCAGCTGATCCAAAATGCTGCAGCAAGAGTCCTGACAGGGACTAGAAAGAGAGAGCAGATTTCTCCTGTTTTGGCTTCCCTTCATTGGCTTCCTGTTAAATCCAGAATTCAAAATCCTGCTCCTCACATACAAGGTCTTAAATAATCAGGCCCCATCTTATCTTAATGACCTTGTAGTACCATATCACCCTTTTATAACATCCAAGGGTATTTAAAAGCAGAAGCCTTCAGCTTCTTCAAGAGAAGCCTATAGGTAATTTATAGAGCACATGAAAACGAGAGCTTTATTAAAACTGGAATCTTTTGATAAAACATGTATTTGGGCTGGATCAGGTGACCCTGAATCCTCTCTTATGCTACAATAGGTCAATGCTGCTGGCGAGTGCTTCTTCTTCTTCACTGACCTTTTTAGCTCACTATGTGTTTATACACCACTCTGCATTTAATCATTAGTTATTATTAATCTCTGGTTCTCTTCAGCAGCTTCTGATCCTCCCCTCACCCCAATCAGCCACAGCAGATAACTGCCTGGAGGTTTCTTCCTGTTACAAGGGAGTTTTTCCACCCCACTGTCACCAAAGCTGTTATTCATGGTTAATCCTACTTTGATGACTGCTGTCAAACAGTTTCTGAATAACAGTGATAGAATGACTGACTGGAAAACTGAAAAAACAAAACAAATCCAGAAGGTACCGCATTACAAAGAGCTGTATCTGGCTGGCAGAGATGGTCATATTTAAGGGTCGGAATTACTTTGAAATGATTTTTTTAATCTTTAAAATTACTTTTTGTAAAGTTCCTACTGAAGTGCTTGAATTGCCCCAGGTAATAATAACCATTTCAATAATCAGCAACCTATTTAACATGATGGTAAATCACTCAATCAACTTGAGATGCAACTCATGTAACTTGGTTTATCAACTGATAAGAACTGCCCTACTTCTGCTGCTAATGTGACTTTCAGGTTCCTGACTCAGTGGTTTTCTCACTGAGTGTTTTAAGGCTCAAACAATGTTACAATGTGAAAAACAATTATCATCACCGCCTTCGTTTAAGGAACTAAAATAATAAGAAACCTGAAATGCCCCCAGAAAAAAATAACAGAAGTCCATAGAATAGTTTTTATACCACAAATGCATTAGCATGTTAACACACCGAGTCTCGTGGGTATGTCTTTAGATCCTTATACACTCGGCCATAAACCAGACGACTGCAGTTACTAACCAGGCTCAGGGTTAAAGTGGGTCAGCCAGTTTTTTGTCGGCTGAAACCAACTGCTGCTTCTGGTGACAGATATACTTATTTATGGATCACACTGGATTAACTTCTCTTCACTGTGACATATTCATGTGCAGCTGCCACCTCAGGTTCACAGTGTTTTAGCATCTAGCTAGAAGTGCTGAGGAGAGGTGGACGTAAACAAAGATCACCAATTATAACCTTTTTTCTGTGACGTTGTGTTGAGTTGTTGATGAGTTGTTGATGAGTTGCTGAATTGTGTTTTTTGTGAAACATCCTGCAAAATTACTTGTTATTTTATTATTAGAGAGAAAGTATCTCCATGCCGTCAGCTAGATGCAACACCAGTGTTCAGCAAATGAAACATTAGCCCTTCACTGTATTTGTATTTACATGCCTAAAAATATAATTACTCATTTGTTCTGGCAGACTCGAACTTCTGATTGCAGTACACTCATTCCAGAGCAGGATATAACCTATGTTAAAAGTATACACACAGGCCAAGGTGCTCCAAGTAAAGAAAAGCATCACAGATCCTTTAGCACCACCTAGATCATTTGAGTAAGTGTTTGTATTTTAAACTGTATGTTTACCTTGTGTGAATGAGGAATTCCAAAATCATTCCCAATTTAAGGTTATTTAAAATGTAAATGTGACAATCATTCCATTAGTCATTAAAAGCCCCAGAGTATCACAGCATTCATGCCTTCGATGCATGTAAGTAAGTTACTGACCACAACTGTTTATACAGTAGATCACTGGTTAGGTATGCACTGGAAAGAAGCTGTTGAGGTTTGGGAAAATAGAGTGGTAGGGTTTGTCTCCCCTCAACACTGTCTAGAAGTGGGTATGTTGAGAGGCCAGGAGCTTTTTACTGGTGATTTGCAGATGTGTCTTATGGATAAACCTCTGGTCTTTGACTTTAAGCTCATGGAAGACTACTGTGTGAGGCGAGCTGCCACAGGCTCACCTTTTAAAGGCTCTGAGATCAGTAACGACTTAAAAATACAGCAAGCATTAGCAAGTAAATGAGCTTCATTGATTTAGCATTGCAACAAATAAGTCTCCTCTCCACCATGGTCAACATGTGTGATATAGTGAAGATGGAATTTAAAGAAGTCATTAATAACTCTGACCTTGACAGAGAGGGCAACAGCTTTGACCACATCCGGTCTATTAAAACACGCAAATCGAGCAGGCGCAGGTTCAGCAGCATTTTCAAAATAGCATTTTCTGAAATATCAGGATTTATGCCTGCATCTTTGAGCTCATGAACACCTGCCTGTTCTCCAGATAAGTGGTTCTCACAGGACAGCCATTCCAAAAAGATCATTTACAGAATATGACACAGGACATACAACTGAATATAAAACATTTAAAATATGCAGTAGTTATAATCATGTAACAGTATAACAGAACTATTACAGAATAATAATAACAGAACAATTATTTTCACCATGGCACACCGATGACCACATGCGTCTATAAGCCATGGCAGACATGTTAGCAAAAAACAGAACTCGTGGTACTGACACCATCTGTGCGAATTGTTGACACAGGGCGAGTAGGCTCCAGAGATTCATGCATTTCATTCTGCCCTTCAGCAGCCTCAGCAGAAACACAACTTCCTCCACTGACCACAGCACAATCTTATTTCTGTTCCTGGCTGACAAAGACGGAAACCAACATGGTTTAGTTTGAGCTGCTTTCCTGCTCAGCACACATGTAATTACTGAGTTACTAAACTTTTTTGCTGGCTCCAACAAGTCTGAGCTTTTTTATCAACAGGTTCTTTCTACTGGAAATCTCATCTGATACCAGAAATCCTGCTACTATATGGGGAGTTTTTGCAAAAAGACAAAAAGAAATGCAAAAAGGCAATGTAATATCAGATTTGCAAGGGGATCGTGAAATGAACATAATATTTATGAGAATCAAAAGAATTGGAATTTGTCATAAATCATTGCTAAAAACACAACTGTTAATTTTGGTGTCTGTGATGATGGTCATGTAAAGTGTTGTTCCAACTGGTCATCAACCTTTATTCCAGTTCAGTGTTTGTAATTACTTACCCCATGAACTTTCAGCCTCCACCTTGTACATTTTTATGTGGCACAGGTCATTGTCAGTGTCACATTTTTGAGTTAAAAATAGAAAAACATTGTGTTCTTTTGCCTTACCTGTAAAAGCAGTAACAGTGGGCTGATAAGAAAAACCTCCCCACTGGTCAGTGTGGTGTAAGTTAAACAAATGGTTTGCTAAACAGCGTGCAACTGATCACTGCTGTCTGTGCTACAGTTGTGTGCATGTGTCCATGATCTTTATCAGCAAAAAGTATTTTTCTTTGAAAGAAACTGAGTACTGTGATATGAATAATTATTCTCAGCAGTGTTAATCCACATCCTGTTGTTGACAGTTTGTGTGTCTGTAAAATTTTTGTCTGCATGAGCAAGATGATTATAACACACAGACAAAATCAGGGTTACAAATCTCCTACAGTACTGGTTTCTGGTGTATCTGAGGTCAGTTTTTCTTCGAGATAAAATGAAAAAGCAAATTCAGCCTCTGTTTAAAGTTGTGAAGCAGTCTCTTTTTGTTTTTACAGCGAAGCACTTTTCTATGATTTTTGATAACTATGCCATCCAGATTATAGAACTTATATGCTGGCTTTGGAAATTGACTTTAAAAAGTTGTTCTTGTCACGTCTAATGGCCAGGTGGACTCGGACACAGACTCAGAAGATCAGTACATTTATTAACAGTACCAAAAATCTTTCCAACAATCACAAATGTGAAAAGGTGCTCTGGGGGAAGGGATTCAAAGTGTCTCACTCTCACACTCAGAGTCAGCCTCACCACACCAGGGGAGGAATTCTGAAAACCTGTGCCCAGGGAAACAGAGGGCCAATATCCACAACGGTGAAAGTAGAGCAAAAACACACGATTAAGCCAGTGTTATTGAGAACTGTTTCAGTTTAACGATCCAGCAAACACTGATCCTCAGCCAATACCTTAAGTAGCGGCTTTTACAACAAGGTGATCAAGAACAGGTTGTGCTTCATAGCAGATGTGCTCAATCAGGGGTTTGGACCCGCGATGAGTCCTGCGCAGGAACGCAGAGACAAACAAAACAAACACTAGGAGAAGGGAGGAGGGAGAGAGACAGCAGGGAAGACAGAGGGACAGCGACAGTACCCTCTGACAGACATGTGACTGCCTTGGCCATTCAAGAAAATTCCACTTCTTTGCTTTAATAAACTCTGTATTTACTTTCATGCAGTCATCTCTTTATGATAGAATTGGATATGTCTACCTCCTGGAGCGTCTTGTACACTTGGTTGGCTGTTGTGGAAATGATTCTGGGATCATCTATCAACAGTTGTTGTCATGGTCCACTGTTTCTAGAGGTGAGTTTTGATGATTGATTTTCCAATAAAAATAGATACTAGCTTGAATAATGTAATATTGATTCATCAAAATCCCGAATCGATTTTTACATATAAATCTATTTTGCCCGAAACGGCAGAATCCCAGGTTAGCCTCACAAAATTTCAACAGCCACCAAACAGCTAAAAACGTAAATGAGAGCTGGTATACAGATTCTGCACAAAGGCGTAAACACAAAGTGTCGACCCGACGCATCAGAATCAGTGAGATGTCTGCTTTCTCAGCCGACGGCACGTACACAGACACGCTGTCGGGGCTGAAAGCCGATATTTCACTGATTCTTCTTTTAATTTTTTTTTTTTTTTGCCTGTCCCGTTTGGATCTTTTGCCATCAGAAGTATTGTCTAGAGGCCAAGAAAGATGCCCAACGGATTTACTTTATCAAATGGGCTATCCCGGCCTTGCCGTATTGGTCCATTGACCTTTGTTTTTATTGTTTATTTTATTTTATTTTCAGTTGTTACATATAGGACAGACATGACTGGGGGAAGGGAAAGGGAGAAAGAAAGAGAGGGAGGGAAAAAAAACAGCGGGGAAGAGGAACGGTGATAAAGGGTTTCAATGATTCTGATGCGGTGGGTCCGCGCTTTGTGTTTACGTCTTTTTTTGCGCTAGATTCTGAAGCTGCAGGTTTTGTCTCTTTCCAGTCAAAATTGACTGAAGCAGCAGCAAAAGAAGATCCAAACTACGCTTCACATTTCACTTCACATAAACATTGTCATGAATTCTCTCTTACTTTTGGTGTTTTGCTTCCACCACGATAAAATGACACTTCATGCACTGCTCTCTGCCTTTCTCTCTCAGTATACTTTGAGAGGTTTCACATCTAAAAATCTCTGTTTTCTGCATTAGTCGCTTGCTTATTCGGTCTTTAAGTCTGACGTCACTCGCTTGTGAATCGGAATCAGATTGATTCTAGAAATCAGCAACAATACCCAGCCCTAAGTGTTTCTATGTTTCTTAGGCTTTATCTTAGTTTTGCTTCCTCCCATCCTGTTAGTCTGTTTACCTCAAGCTGTGTTCCCTCCTGTTTTCCATCCTCTAATAATCTTTGGTGTATTTAAGTCCTCTGTCTTCCTCTGCTTGTTGTCGCTTCATCCACATTGCTGTGTGTGCTTCCCGTTTCCCTCGCTACTCCTAGTTTTCTTCTAGCTCCTTATTTCTCAGTCTCTTAGTTCCTTGTTTTCATTTTTTGGTTTTGGGTTTGGTTTCCCTTCTGTTTAGTGTTGGGTTTATACAACAATGAAGCTGCCTCTTTCAGTTTACCCGCCTTTATGTTTGAGTCCTGTGTTTGAGTTGTGCCGCCGCCTGCCACACAGCACACCTTTGACAGATGTCTTTCATGGACATCCAGGTCTTTTTGCATTGCTGAGTTCACCAGTGCTTGCTTTCTTTCTTTTGATTGTGTAGATCATACTTTTCTTTTTTCGACCTTGCAAGCATTTGGTGTGGGAAATGTTTCTTTTTCTTGGGTGACATTACTTTACGCCAATGCTAGTTGTGTAGTGAAGGTGGCAGGTAGGATGAGTAACCCTGTATCAGTTCATAGAGGTATTAGGCAGGGTTGTCCCATTTCAGGTCAGCTATATGGTTTAGCAATTGAACCTCTTTTATTTGGATTGAGAGCAAAATTAAAAGGTCTTACCCTACTGGGAATGGGTCACAGTTCTTCGGTAGTTGTTTCTGCTTATGCTGATGATCTTAATATCTTTATTAGTAATCAACATGATGTGAATGAACTGAGTGAGAGGTTAAATATGTATGAAAAGGCTTCTTCGGCCAAAGTTAACTGGGACAAAAGTGAGGCCTTATTGGTGGGTAAATGGTGGGTAGAGAACAGTCCAACCCTGCCAGGAAATTTGTGCTGGGGAAGGAACGGTATTAAGACACTGGGACTTTTTATAGGTAACGAACAATTTCAGAAAAAGAACTGGGAGGGCGTACAGGAAAAAGTTGAGTCCAAGTTGTCTAAATGGGCATGGTTGCTACCCCAGCTCATAGTTGCTACCCCTGCTGTCATATAGGGGTAGGGCTCTGATTGCCAATAATCTGGTTGCCGCGTCCCTGTGGCACAAGCTTGTGGTGTTGGTTCCACCTGCTGGGCTGGTTAAAGATGTTCGGCGTCTCATTGTGGATTTTTTCTGGCTGCTTCTCCAGAAAGCTGGATATCCTGGACTGGATAAGCATCTGTTTTTGCTTAAAACAGCAGAGCCTGAGATGACGGGTTTAACACCTTTTTATCGTTCAGTGTTGGATGCTTGGAAACTGGTGAAGATTTTCCGTGACCCTGACCCTAGACCTGGCCTGTGGCTTTTTGAGGAACCATTGTTTCACAATGACTTTCTTGTACGGGGTTGTTTGCTGTCTTCACCTACAATAAGGATCAAGTTCATTCAAGCTGGGATTGTGAAACTGGGTCACCTCGCAAGACTATCGATAGAAAGGATATGCGACCTTACTAACATCAAGTCCACCAGAATCTTAAAGAGGATCCTGGAAGAGGGTCTGGGAGTTCTTACCTGTGTCACTGAAAGTATTTGCTGAAAACTGCGATCTTGCTGACCAGTGGCATAATGGATATGAGTACGTATTCCCAGTACTTTCAGCTGCACCAGCTTTTGATGGACGGCATGAGGAGAATAGACTGCTTTGACAGATGTTTACAGATTTGTTGTGTATTCGAAATGTTTTATGTTCATTGAGGGAGGATGGTGCACTATTTTGGCATTTTTAGAGTAATATTATTATTCAGTGTATTTGTTTTGATAACTACACATGGATCTAAGTTTGTGTGGTTTTTGGGTGGTATTTTTGTGATGTTTCCTTTGACTTTGTGAGCGTTTGTTTGTATTATTGAATTGTGATTTGAATAAATCCGTTTGTTAAAGGTCTTTCTTTCTTTCTGCGTTACATGCTGGGAGTGTTGGAGCGTGTGGTGAGTCTGACTGACTGAGATTAAGGACTTGTTTCCAACTTTACTTTTCTGTCTGTTATGTCTTTTTTCTGATATTATAGTTTAGATTTTTTATACCGTGCATGGAATTATATTAAGCGGTAGTGATTTTGCTGATTGCGTAAAACTGGCTTTTTTGCCAGTTGGCGTGTGTATCGCCAAAATGGACCTTGCTAACCTTACGAGACAACATGGTTTTAAGATCATACCTGTCCTTGCTCTGTAGAGGAGTGTAGTCTATCAGTGGGTGAAATTCCGGGTCATAGCAGCATTAAATCTGCTGCTCGGATGAACAGCGCAGTGGTGATTTTTGTTGACAGTGTGGAGAAGACAAATAAAGTGATTGAGAAGGGTATTGTCATGAATGACATTTTTTTTCGGTTTGTCCTCTAAGCACACCAGCGAAAAAAGTCAGGATTGCAAATATTCCTCCATTTATCAGTGATGAATTACTGGTGAGAGAGTTGTCTCGGCATGGAAAAATGATTTCTCTGATTAGAAAACTGTCATCGGGCTGCAAATCACCGCTGTTAAAGCACGTTGTCTCACACAGGCGACAGGTTCTTATGATCCTAAATAAAAAGGATGAAGACCTAAATTTAGTGTTTAATGTGTGAGTGGATGATTTTGACTATAACTTATATGGGACTTTGGGCATGTTGGTGCATTTTCGGTGTGGCAAGGTTGGCCATTTAGTTCGAGCGTGTCCTGGAAAATATGTCCCTTCAAATAATTTAGAACAAACTCGGGTGGAAGGAGGAGAAAAGAAGCAGAGAACAGCAGAAGCCAGAGATTCAGTGAGCAATGAATTAAACGAAACAGGGAAGCAAAGTGGTGGGAAACTTGGTTGGAAAGCAACTTAATTGCAGGAAAAGCAGACTACAGAAGAAGAGAATGTAAAGCAAATTGTCCACACGTGAAGTCAAACAGTGATAGATACACAGGATAATCAGGAGAATAACACAGGTGTGGTGAAGGAGAGCTCAGTGAAGACTCAAGAAAGGAGAACAACTGCAAATGATCCTGAGGACACAGAAGGTAGTCAGATGTTGTTAGAGGAGTCCTTTAAAGCCCCAAAAGACAAAATCAGGGAGTGTAGCTAGCTCTCAAATTGAGAATGATGTTACAGATAAAATGGCGTTGGGAAGCTCAGGACAGAATCGGGTAGAATCTGATAGTGATATGGAAGAAGAGGATGAAGGCGAAGAGGAAGGCTGGACTGAAGATATCTGGCCATTTCAACCTATAGAGCCTCTGTTAGACAGCAGAAGAAAGGTTACGGGGTGCAAAATGTTAAACACTTTCTCAGCGTCACAAAGAATTTGAAAAATGTGAAAATAGAGGATTTTTTTTCCAGACAAGAAGTGGCTTCTGTTGCATGTGAGATCACAGTTGAGCAATAAAGGAAAGGGTGATTACACGGACAAAGAAGTCTACAGACTGAGAAAGATAGTTGCAAAACTTAAGCAGGAATTTAATAATGATGAGGAGTACGATGGCATCTAAGGTTTTGTGTTTTCTATCTTTGTTTATCCTTGTATCTTTGGTGATGAGTAAGTAAGTAAGTAAGTAAGTAAAGTTTATTTATATAGCACCTTTCACAGACATATGTCACAAAGTGCTTTACAAGGTAAAAACATATTACAGTCATGAAGTTACTGTCTTCAGACAGTAACTTCAGTAACTTCAGAGTTTCTACTTTAAACCTGAATGGAGCCAGAGATATGAGGAAGAGAGTCAGTGTGTATGAATTAATGAAATTAAAGCACATGCATGTATTAATGGTCCAAGAAACACACAGCGATTGTTTAAATGAGACAGACTGGAAGAGGGACTGGGAGGGAGAAGTGATTTTGAGTCATTTAAATAGAGCCAGTGGTGGAGTGGCGCTGCTTTTTTCAAAAGACTTTCTACCAGAGTCCTATGATTTTCAGGAGGTGGTAAAGGGCAGGCTGATGGTGGTGAAGGCAAAGTATGAGTGTTCCACGATTACGTTTGTGAATGTGTATGCTCCAAATACGGGGCCAGAGAGAGTTCTGTTTTTACAAAAGCTTGAGGATGTCTTATGCAAGTGCGATCCAGAAGAGTTTCTTTTTTTGGCCGGAGACTTTAACTGTACAGAAAATGATGAGTTGGACAGAAATCATTTAGAACCCCATGTGCCCTCAGAGACATTTCTAAAGCGTTTGACAGAAGCACAGTCTGTAATTGATGTTTGGAGGGAAATGAACAGTGAAAAAAGACCATTTATGTAGGCTAGGTGTAGAGAAACTTTTTTGACTGCAGCTATATTAGACAGGATATACTGTGTTAGACATCATTTTGGAATTTTTAAAGAGTGCAACATACATCCCGTTTCTTTCTCTGATCATGCTCTGATTTCTTGTAATGCTTTTATTGCAAATCTTAAACATAAGTCTGCTTACTGGCATCTTAACACTGCTTCGTTACTAGATGCAAATTTCAAGACAGCGTTTAGTTTTTCTGGAGAGTGCTTAAATCTAGGAAAGATGATTTTCTGTGTTTAAGGCAGTGGTGGTACACTTAGTACACTTTCAATGTCTCTTCGGACTTAGCCAAATATATGAGAGATCTAAAGACTGAAATAGTGGAGCTGCAGGTGTCTGGAAATTCCACAGTTATTCTAGGTTGTTTTGAGAACCTCAATTCTAACAAAGCTTTGTTGGCTGAGTTGCTGGGCTCTAGAGCACAGGGGGCACAGATTTCAAAACCTTTCGTTGATGGATGCTCATATGAAGTTTTTCTTTTTGCTGAAAAAAAAGAAAGGACAGAGCAAGTTCATACATGGTTTGAAATCATCTGCTGGGGATCTTTGACAGCGGATGGTGACATCAGGCAGAGAGCAGCAGATTTTTACTCAGAGCTTTATCGTTCTGAGTACCTGGAGGATGAAGAGACTTTTAGTGCCTTCTGCAGCGGTCTCCCCAGAATTTCTGAGGATTTCACCAAGGAGCTGGGGGAGTCTCTAACAAGGACTGAAATTAATACTGCCTTACAAAGTATGCAAGGAGGGAAGGCCCCTGGCATAGATGGACTTCCAGTCAAATTTTATAAAGCTTTTTGGTCTGATCTTGGTATTGATGTCATGGAGGTTTTTGAAGAGAGCTTTGCTACAGGATCTTTACCTCAGAGCTGCAGGAGTTTGGTTTTAACACTGTTACCTAAAAAAGGTGATCTTCAGGATATTAAGAACTGGAGACCTGTCTCTTTATTATGCGCTGATTATAAAATACTATCGAAAGTGCTGGAAAACAGACTGAAGAAGGTGATGGATCAGGTTGTCCATCAAAGGTCTAGGCCAAGCAGGTCTATCGTCAATAATGTGTCACTAGTCAGAGATATTTTGGAAGACTCCTGTTCATTGGGATGTGATATTGGTCTGATTTCTCTGGACCACGAAAAGACTTTTGACAGAGTTGAGCACTGTTACCTCTGGAGTGTTTTGGAAAGGTTTGGTCTCGGCAATGACTTATATGCCAAGATTATGGTGTTGTACAAGGGCATTGAAAGTCTACTGAAAATAAATGGTTGTTTGTGTAAACCTTTTAAAGTAACCAGAGTTATCAGGCAAGGTTGTTCGCTGTCTGGTATGTTATATGCTCTGTCTATTGAACCAGTGTTAAATAAGGTTAGGTATTCTATTGCTGGGATGATTTTAGCAGGTTTTAACATGTCTTTTAACCTATCTGCATATGCTGATGATATTATTGTTTTTGTTAGATGTCCAAAAGATGTCAATAAGTTAGAAATGATTGTTGAAAACTTCTGCAGATTTTCAGCTGCACGAGTAAAGTGGGCTAAGAGTGAGGCTCTTGCAGTAGGAGATTGGCGTGCTGGATTCCTGTAACTTCCTGGTGGTTTGAAGTGGAAAAGAGGTGGTTTGAAGTATTTGGGTGTGTACTTGGGGAAGATGATACGGTAAACAAGAACTGGGAAAAGCTGTTGGGGACAGTTAAGGGGAAATTAGGGACGGTGAGATGGTTATTACCCCAGACGTCATATAGAGGGAGGGTGCTGATTATAAACAACTTAGTTGCTTCTGTATTCTTGCATCGATTAGCTTGTCTGGAGCCACCCCCTGGCTTATTGTGTAAACTTCAATCTTTGTTGACCAATTTTTTTGGGGATAACCGACACTGGATACCCCAGGCTGTGCTTGTTTTGCCCAAAGAGGAAGGTGGACAAGGGCTGGGTCACCTGGAGAGCAGAACTGCTGCTTTCAGATTGCAGTTTATTCAGAAATACTTGATGGGAAGGGAAAAAGATGTTTTCTGGAAACCAGTAACTAGTGTTATTTTAAGAAGAATAGGAGAGTTGGGCTTGGATGCTTCAATGTTTTTATTAAACTGTAATTTGATATGTTCTTATGACACGCCAATGTTTTATAAAGGGCTTTTCAAAGCTTGGACCATTTTCACATGGAAAAGACTGGAACCTACGTCTTCATTGTTTTGGCTTCTAGAGGAACCATTGCTGTTTGGGGCCCGGCTGGATGCACATGATGGAAGAGGACTTGCTTTTGCAAAAAGACTGCTTGAGACAAAGGTTCTCAAACTAGGACAAACTGTGGAGGTGGCTGGACCAGACCTTCAGAAGACAGAAGCAGCAGCATCTTTAGTTGGTTTGAAATCAAGTCGCATCATGAGTAGGACTGGGCAATATATCGAGTTTTTAAATATATCGATATATTTTTATATGAGATATGAGATGTGACAATATTGTTTATACCGATATAGTCTATGTTATGCTATAATTATACTTGTGGAGCTGCAAGTTTGCCTTTCTTTAAAAAGGTTAAATAAAAGGCAATTGAGTGGAAGAACAGATACTGTATGGAGAGAAAAGTTGAAAGTTGAGGATGGGAAAAAACCTAAATGGCAGGCCTTTTATAAACCCCCTTTGAATAAGAGGTCAAGTGATCTACAATGGAGGATTTTGCACGGGGCCATTGCTGCTAATAGTTTTGTGTCCAAAATTAAAAAAGATGCAAGTGAATTGTGTCCATTTTGTCAGGAAACCGTTTTTCACATGTTTCTTGAATGTAAACGCCTTGAACCACTGTTTGTTATGTTGGAGTATGTCTTTGAAAAATGTGGAGTGGGTTGGTCTCCATTGGCATTTCTCTTTGGTGCTGGCTATCCAAAAAAAGAGGCTTCAAAATGGAAGCTGCTAAATTTTGTGGTGGGCCAAGCGAAATTTTCTATATATAAAAGTAGAAAGGATAAGATTGATAATTTTTCAAAGAAAAGGGTTGATACTACTTTCATTTTGCTGTTTTCCTTTTTTTTTTTTTTGCCTGTCCCATTTGGTTCTTTAGCCGTCAGAATTGTTGTCTGAAGACCAACAAGGATACCCAATGGATTTACTTTGCCAAATGGATCATCACGGCCTTGCCGTTTTGGTCCATTTGATCGACCTTTGTTGTTATTATTTATTTTATTTTATTTTCAGTTGTTACAGACGGGACAGACATGACTGAGGGATAGGAAAGGGAGAAAGAAAGATGAAGGAAAAGAAAAACAGAAGGGAAGAGGGACAGCGAGAAAGGGCACTTAAAAAGAGAAAGAAAAAAAAAGAAAAAAAATCTTTCATTTTGCTGGTTAAATATAGAGTTCAAGCAGAGTTTCAGTTTTACTCGATGAATAATTTAACAGATTTTCCTTCTCAGTGGTGTTTTAGGAATGTGGTGTGTTCTGTTATAGATGGCCATTTGTACTTCAGCCCTATATTCTTTTGACAGTTTTGTTTTTTGTTTTTTTTCCCTTTGTGACAAACCTTGTGATGTCTTGATTTTTATTTATTGGTAATAAATGTGTTGTTAAAAATCAAATCTTTCTTTCTTTCTTTCTTTCTTTCTTTCTTTCTTTTTTCTTTCTTTCTGTCTTTCTTTCTTTCTTTCTTTCTTTCTCAGAATGGACCAAACTGTAGATTTAGCCACTTCTAATATTGTAGCAATTTCTCAGATGGTTTTTGACCAAAGATCATTGATGGCTGTGAATACCAGTCACAGAGAGTTGGGGAATGGCTGCAATGTGTGAGGAAGAGGAGGAGAAGAAGAGATGGAGAGGAGAACAGGAGGAGAATAGACAGCTTTTCTCTGTAGTTGAGTGACTCGTGGAAACATTTAAGAGAATAAAGGGAACCACGGACAACTTTGAAAATGCTTCAATTGATCTAGAAATTTTGGGATTGTGCTGGTTTCAGTGGGAAAAGTATGCAGCTAGTTTAAATAAGAGCAGTGAAAAGTTGTACATTTATAAAGTTTGTCAGTATTTTATAAGGATGTCATGTTTCTCTTGTTAGAGCCTCTTATCCAAACATCAGCCTGTGTAATGCTCTTATATATTCGGCCCCCTGAGGTGTTCTGTTTTCCTATGCTCTGGTGTGTTTCTTTTCTTTTGGTTTTGGACTCGTGTTTTGTTTTTGGTTTTTTTGACTTTCTCGTGCTTTTGTTTTTGTTTGCTTCGAGCCCTCCTTCCTGGGCCCCGCCGCCCGCCCTGGTCGGGTTGGTTTTCTGTTTTTCTGGCTGTTTTTTTTCTTGTGTTGGGCTGTCTGGGGCCAGCCCTTGCCGGGGGGTACTGTCATGATCCTGGGTCCGTTTGACCCAGCGTTTTGTGTTTTTCTATTTAGTGTGATTTTTGTTCTGTTCTTCTGTTTAGTGTTTTCTCTGTTCGGCCCGTGTGTGTCCTTGTATGTGTAGTTCCTGTTTTATTGTGATGGTCTGTGTCTTATGTCAGTGTGTCCTGTTTACGTTCCCCCACCTCGTCAGCTGTTATGTCTCCCAGGTGTGTTCCCTCCTGTTTCCCATCCCCCTGATTACTGGTGTGTATTTATTGTGTGTGTTCACTCGTCCTCGTTGCTGGTTCGTCTGTGTTGTTTCCCCTCGATCTCCCTGCGTCTCTCCATGTGTGATTTCCCCGGACCTCCCTGCATCTTTGTTCTGGTTTGCTTTGTTAGTTTTTCCCAGTTTAGGTTTACCTGTTAGTGTCACCCGCCATTTCTGTTTATTGGTATCGCTGTTAATAAATTCTCACCTGCACTTGAGCTGCCGCTGCCTGGTCCTAATTAATTCCCACACGGCTTGCACCCGCAAACCGTGACATGAATAACATTAGCTAATTATTATTTACTAACTAATCTTGAAATGACTGTTCAGTACAGAAATGAAGCCCAACTATCATGTTTTACAGTCCCGTGGTCTCAACTAATCAAAGTGATGTCATGACAAAAATGAATGAACAACAAAACATTTTTCTCCTTCATTTCTGTCACACAAAGCTGTATGAAACATTTCTTGCGGTTGGTGTCATGGTTGCTAGGCAACCTGAACAGCGCGACGAAGGCTAGACCGTCCCATTTCACAAGCCTCTCACTTCCGCACTTCCCGTACTTGTAGTACGCACCGTACATAGTACGTGTAGTGTGCGTACTTCAAGCGTGCAGACCCTGAATTGGGACACAGCCATAGACTGGGTAGGCTGGGTCCTTCGAAGGATGCAGCCCCTGAATGTGGACACAGCCTTGGAGAAGGTAAGAGGGACAAGAGAGAAGGGAAGACAGACGGACCCTGACAGTTTTTTATCCACGAGAAATTTCAGCAGTGTTTGAGCTCGGAGGGTTAATGAACACTGAAAACAGCCATTTTTTCAAGAAATTTATTAAAGTGATCACAGCATCATCAACGCCCCTACAAGGCCTGTATGCAAATTGTAGTGGATCAGTCGTCCACAGTGTTTCATTTCTGTTCAGATTTGTTATAGCTGCACATGGCAGGTATAATTCCTTCCTAGGTAAAAATTTGGTAACATCAGTGTCACTGCCCAAAAGTTGATTCTGTTCATCTGGACGATTTCAGTGGGAGAAATGTTTCGTCATCATCCAGTCATCCATCCATCATCCAGAGTCCTGGCCTGATGAGGTTGCTCTTCTGTGTTGTGCCATCCTCTTCGCCAGAGGTTGTTTGGTTTCCCCGATGTATAAATGCTGGCAATCCTCCTGGCACTTAACAGCGTACACTATGTTATTCTGTTTTTGTCGGGGGACCCGATCCTTGGGGTGGACCAATTTTTGGTGCAGCGTGTTTTGGGGTTTAAAAGCCACAGAGACCCGGTGTTTAGAAAAAATGCGTCTCAACTGCTCCGATACTCCTGACACGTACGGGATCACTACAGGTTTTCGCTTAGGCAGCGGTTGTCCTTCTCTCCTGGATCGGCTGGAGCTTTCTTTAGGTGCCTTTCCAGCTTTGACAAAAGTCCAGCTGGGATAACCACATTTACTCAGGGCCTTCTTGATGTGCTGTTCTTCTGCCTCCCTGGCCGCTGTGTCTGTGGGGATGGTGTTCGCTCTGTGTTGTAGCCAGTGTTGGGACTAACGCGTTATTAAGTAACGCGTTACAGTAACTACGTTATTATTGTGGTAACGAGCACGGTAACTAGTTATTATGCCAAAATCAGGAACGCGTTACTCGTTACTGGGATTTAGATAGGCTCGTTATTCGTTACTTCGTGTGGTGGCTATCGCGGAGCTTCCACAGATTCAGTAACATTAGCAAGTGGTGGAGGCCAGCAGGTGGATGAGAGAAAGCGGAGGCAAGAGGAGAGACCCGAAGCGGCCGCCCATCCGAGTGTCAGGTGAACGGAACTTCAGGTAAGAAGTTATGACCTGCAGTCTATCTGGGTGAGATGTAAACCAAGTTAAGGTGGAGTTTATTTTCGTTATGCTGACTTTTTCGTACTGCGTGCTAGCTAGCATGACGGAGTTTCTATACAGCTGTGTGGGTGCTATGTTACTGATGTTGAACTTTATTTTGTTCATAAGATTAATTATTAGAGTTGCCAACCGTGCCCTAAAAAATGGAATCGTCTCGTATTCAGAGAAAACATTACGCGTTTCGTACTGAGCTGAAAAGGAACAGTTTGTCCCGGACTTCAGCTACAATGAAAAAGACACAAAGCTGGAGTTATTCTGTGTTTACGCTGTCAGCTGCCTCTTCTTCTCTCATTCTGTCCCCCTCCCTCTCCTGTTTCTACTTCAATCATGAAACTGATGAATGATCAGCTGATCGGCTTTTCTCTCTTGTTTATTTATCGCCCACTTTGCGCCAGAAAGAGGAAACCAGCGGATGTCACGTTAAACAAGAGTAGCACGTTTAAGCTTGATCAGCTGTTGTTAGAATTTATTTAATATTAATTTCTAGTATCAGCTGATGTTTGCTGGAGCCACAGCTGTAAAAGCTGCTGGTCATGATATTGGTTTGGATATGTGGTAAGAGGGAAACATGCAGATGAAACCAGGAGATGTCCTTACTGCATCATCAGAGCTGAACAGGTGATGTAGAAACAGGTTTACCTTTTAGGTGACATGGATGAGTTGAAGTTATGAACTGTTTCTGAGAGACAAATAACACCAGGATCCTTTTCTATGTAGCTGACAACTGGTAACTGTGCAGGGGCGGATCTAGCAAAGTGATGCCAGGGGGCCAGGTAGGGCATTAACAGGGAAAGGGGGGCACAAAGAAATACTTTTCATTCTTATTCTCATTTAAAATGTCTCGCTTTTAATAAATAATTATCTGAGTCTTACAACAAACGATTGATAGATTGATACATATATACCATCAGAACAGTGTACATCACTGTCACAACAGTGTTTGTTTTCATTCAGAGGCTTTATGATTTTTCCTATAATGGTGGGCCGGTCTCTAGTCAAAATGCCCGGGTCGATTTTTTGTCCCAGTCCAGCTCTGTATGCAGCTCATCTGCAGTCTGGTGTTACCTACATCTTCCTATTCAGAAGGCAGAATTTCTGAGTTCTGAGTACAATCAAAAGCACCACGACTGCAGTTTTTGTGTTGGATGTAAAAAGCGCACATGACGCTGAGACGTAGGCTAGAATCATGGCGGCAGTCGACGATGGTCCAGGCGTGGGATTTCTCTCGTGGAAGTATGCACATTATTTTTTCCTTTCTATTGGTAGGTGGCACAGTGCACTTGTGGCAAGTAAGCAAGCTAGAACACTGGCAGTCTGGCTGGGTATCCAGTTACGGAAGCAACACATTAACAAGAGAATTCTGAGTAAAACCAAAGTTACTTTCCCTAGTAACTAGTTACTTTGAAAGTAACGAGTAACTTGAAGTAACTGAGTTACTTTTGATGGAAGTAACTAGTCATGTAACTAAGTTACCAATTTAAAGTAACTTACCCAACACTGGTTGTAGCGTCCTGATGACACCCAGTTTGCGGTACATGTCAGCTTTTAGATGTCCCCCATTACTGATGGAAATCTCACAGTCTAAGAAGGCTAACTATGGGCAGAACTTTGTGCCATCAGAAACTGAATTTGAATAAGTTACATTTGAATTTGAATTGCTCAACTTGAATAAAAGCTTCTAAAACTCAATTTGAATTAGCATAATTTGAAATCCAATGTATTGGTTTGAAAATGATCATCTCTAAATTGAAACAGAATTTTATATTTTGAAAATTAATTAATTTGAAACTGTATTCTCTCCTTCTTTAATTTTAGCTATTGAATGCTTTCAGTTTCACTTCGCACCATTCAATTTCAGTTGTACAATTCAGTTTTTGGGGTCATACAGCCGGGTCATTCATGAAAGTAATCGAATGCCGATTAACAGAACTATATTGTACCTGCATAGTGTTACTGAATGGACCTACGGCATCTTGAGCTGAAGCGGGGTACAGATTAAGCATTCAGAAGTCATTCATCTTGTTATTATCTGTTATGCTTATTGTAGCTGTTACCTAAAAAGCAAACCATTGTATTTTAGGTTTTTTTTTTATGTCTCACACAGCATCCCAACTCTTTAGCTAACCTAATAACTTTAGCTAAAGTGAATAGCATTACTGGATCACCTCTGTTTGAAGTGATATTATATACGACTATCACTGAAACAGCAAACTTTGTGAAAACCCCCCAGCACTTGTCATTCTCCAAACGTTTGGTCACAGTTGTAGATTACACAATCAGTGCTTGTTCATTCTTGTCAATAATTATATTTCTAAATTCTCTTTGTGCAGTTACAGTTAAATAATATCCAATATTTTATCTAAATGACTGCTATGTCTTTGAAAAGGTGAAGAAGGACGTAAGGACAGCCTTACGGTGGCTCACAGGACAAGGCCACATTCCTCTCCTGCCAGAAGAGAAGAGAAACTTCATAGACTTTGTGCAGTTCAACCACACCTGTCATATTCCATATGGTGTTCGTGTAGTTTTCTACCCAACAGTTACAGCATTTCCGACTGCCTGCTCAGCAAAAAACAACAGTTTTGTAGGAATGGGGTCTAAAAGACACGTTGATGGTTTGGAGGAAGTAATTATTGAAGTTAACTCAGAAAGATCAATTGGAGAAAAAGAGTCTAACTTAACATCAATGGTACTAAGAGTAGCTGTAGATAATATTACATCTGTGGGATGATTATTGGTAATTTTTTCTCTAATGATAAGAATTTTATTTGTGAAGAAGTTCATGAAGTCATTACTAGTTAACGTTAAAGGGATGGTTGGCTCAACAGTGCTCTGACTGTTTGTCAGCCTGGCTACAGTGCTGAAGAGAAACCTGGGGTTGTTCTTATTTTCTTCAATCAGTGACGAATAGTAAGATGTTCTGGCTTTGCGGAGGGCTTTCTTATAAAGCAGCAAACTATTTCTCCAGGCTAAATGATGATCCTCTAAATTTGTGACACGCCATTTCCTCTCCAGCTTACGAGTTATCTGCTTTAGGCTACGTGTTTGAGAATTATACCACGGAGTCAGGGACTTTGGATTTGAGGCCTTAGTTTTCACTGGAGCTACAGTATCCAGAGTCGTACGTAGTGAGGAGGTAAAATTATTAACAAGATAATCGACCTCTGTTGGAGTAGCATTCAGATAGCTGCTCTGCTCTATGTTGGTACAGGGCATTGAAGATGATAACAGTGGGTGGATTATATTCTTAAACTTAGTTACAGCACTTTCAGAAAGACATCTACTGTGATAAAGTCTACTCTCCACTGCTGTGTAATCAATTATTGTAAATGTAAATGTTATCAGGAAATGATCAGACAGCAGAGGGTTTTCAGGAAACACTGTTAAATTTCTGAGTGGCAGGGTGCATTATCCTGATGAAGGAGGCCACAGTCATCAGGGAATGCCATTTCCAATAAAGGATATTCATGGGTGTGTTTTCATTTAAGGGGTGTACTGCAACAGAGCTAAGGTAAGTGGGATGTGTCAAAGTAACATGCACAGGACCCAAGGTAGTAGAACATTGCCCAAAACTGCACACGGCCTCAGCTGGTTTGCCTTCTTCCCATAGTTCCCTGTCACTGGTGCACCACTGTTCCTTCATTGAATCACTTTTGATTGATAGTAACCACTGCAGACCAGAAACAACCCACAAGAACTGCATTTCTGCAGTTTTTCTTGATGATCAGTGTCATTCATTTCACCTTTCAGTAGTCATAGTGTTAGGTAAGTGTATGTTGGCCCGGTGCAAGCAATCATTGAAATATATATTTGGAAACTCATGACAGTAAGAACTGAGGCTGATAAAAGGTGCTTGACTTAGTGTTTATGTAGTATTTGTAATAAAGTGGTTGCTAAGATCTAAATGGCTTAGGATTTTAGAGTGATGAGTGAAAAAGCACAAAGTCTTTTCAGTCTTTTTCCAAAGCTGTACATAAAGCACCAGTAAAGTTGTAACTCCAAATAATGTAAACAGATGGTAAGAAACGCAAAATATTTCCTGTAGTCCCGGAAACATTGTGATGTGAACTCTTCTGGCTGTGAACAAAAAGGAAAAAATGAGTGTCTGTTATCTGACGACTACAGGAAAGAGCACAGCCCACAGAAACCAAAAGATTCAAATGACAGTTTCTAATGCAGTCTCTGTACAAAAGGAGAATCTGGTGAGAATCAGTTTAGTTTTTTTACAACGGGGAGAAGACGATGATACTTTCCAGCTTCAAAAGCTTCTTTATTTATTATTATTTGAGCTCCTTATTCCACCCAAGCCATGGTAAGACTTTCAGTTTCACTTTCTAAACTGTAACAGTTTAATTTTAGTAATTAATTCTTAAACTTTAGTGATTAATAAGAACTGCTGTTTCAGTGAGTTAAAAAAAATGGCCACAGTAGAACACAAATATGGACTTGCATTTCTCATGGTCAGTGTGTTATGTTATTGAAAGATACAGTAAATAAAAACATTTACCCATAGATGTCTGTCCACATGGACTCTAATGACAGAAAGAAGAAAACAGAAAGTTTTAATTTTTAACCTTGTTTCTGGATTTCCTTTTACCAGGTTTTGAGGTGATCCAGCCACCGAATATGACTAATAACCCAGATACGGTTTTCATCAGCTGTAACTTTACAGCAAACACCTGGAAAATTGTAGATGTTCGACTCAACAAAGTTTTACCAGAGAAGTATGTCGAAGCATGTCACTTGGTTTTAGTGAAATTGTGTTGTTTTTAAGATGACAAAAATGACCTTTTCTCCTGCTCTTTCACTGCAGAATGTTGAGAAATTCTCGTACTACTTGTATGAACTCATGTTTGCTGACTGAAGTTCTCTTTATGTTTTTGATCAAATGTTTGTATGACAAAAAGGTGTCTGTATGAAGTCTGTGTTTGTATGGTAGTAGTTCTATGTTCAAAAATCTGCAGGTTTTCATTTCCCATTTTCAAGAATTCTGCCTGCTGCAATTTTAACATTATTTCAATTAAAATAGTTAGACTGGGTCATGCTAGCTGCATGTCTAATATTTCTTTGTTTCCTTTCAGAAAGGAGGTGCTCTGCCAGACTGAATCTCAAGCCTGTCATAACATTATCGTACTTAAAGACACTCCACCCAAGTACATTTTCATCTTACTCAATGTTGGGCCAGAGGATTGGACCTCAAAGTATGAATGTGAGTGTTCAGCAACAAAGACGGATGGGACAGACAAAACCATGCTAATTGCAGCGAACAAATTAATTAAACTGCAGCTACAAGGTATGTATATACAGAAAGTGATAAAAACAGAAATTGCATTTTATTTATTTATTTATTTTTTGTGTGCAGAAGTGAAAGACTGAAATGACAAATGATGCAACAGAACGTCCACATTTTAGAGCATCAAATACTGTGATTCTGTCAGATGCTGTTAGAATAGTTGAATTTATGTATCACACACAGTGAGATTACAGTCTCCCTCCAAAGAGCAGTTTTCAGTTTGGAACAAGTCACAGTTTAGCTCTGCAGACAGTTTGTGTTCTGTTTATCAGAGCTGTGTTTTGCACTTCACTGCATACTCATCTGCTGGTTAGTTTTTGTTACAGGGAAGGGGAAAGTTAGGTTTCAGCCTAATTGCTCACTGGTTGTGGTCTCTCTGTACGTATTGGCCATCATTAAAAAAACATGAAACACTTATCATGTAATGATATTGTTTCCTTTTTTAGCTGAATTTCTGGAAAACTTTCTTTCACAAATTTTCACAAATATTAAAACAGTAAGATGAAGGAAACATGTCCGAACACTAAATCATTTTAACAAATAACTTTTTGGCAGGCTGCTAGGCCTGGGAACCACACGGGAAGAGTGACTTGACATTTTGGCAAGACAAAGCAAGTCCTGGACAACATACGCACAAGGGTGATCAGGGAAGACAGCTGTGAACACAGCAGGGACAAATAAACATAATGCACATAGACTATCAAAATAAGACAGGAAACGCGGCAAAAAGTATAAGCACAGTAAGTCCTGCTGTGCACTACAAAGGTACAGACTAAAAGTTTTGGTTTGGAAGTGATAAAATTAGGAACTATGTGTTATTAAAGTTGCAAATACAAACCCACAATCTTACTAAATCAAAGTTAAGACTTGAGACTTGATTTTTAGCAACAGAATCATAATGTCAGCAAAGACATTGTCACTCCACCTCCCTTGTGTCCAAGTTACAAAGTCCATGTGGTCTTTTAGCCCAAGCCGCACAAATTTTGCGATAAAAAGCCCAGGATATCCTCTTTACTGTGCAGTAGGACTCATAGATTGCATAGGTAGTGCTTGATGTAGACGTCTCACATTTAAGTCCCTCACACAGGACAAAAATGCATTGCTGTGTCTTAGAAGGATATGCAGGTATACTCTGTTAAGACTGTTAGCACTGTATCAACACTCAGTCTCTGCCACCCAGAATCTTCAATCAGAATGATGAAAATGGTAAATGGACGGGTTCTTTTTCTGCTCTGAGCACTCAAAGTGATTATACAGCATGCCTCATTCACTATTTCACACAAGCATTTGCACACTTTGATGCATCTTGGGGTAAATGTCTTACCTGAGGATATTTGGCATACAGACTGCAGTAGCTAGGGTTGAACCATTAACATTCTCATTAGTAGATGGTCTGCAGTGCCTGTGTAATCGCAATCACTGTAACACTTAAAAAAAATAATAATAATTTGTTAAACTTTTTTTCTTTTTTTGTTCAACCATTGTCCTGGCAATCAGGGCAAAATGTAGCTCTGTCTGATATGCATTAAAAACTATTTCAGGTTACCACATGGTTAAGGTGTGATGAGTGTTATCGCTGATGACAAATTAGACCTCATAGGGTTAATTGTCCAAGAGATTGCTCCTTACAGTTACCACTTTGTAAAGAAACTATCACAGAAATACTGCAAGGCTTTGAAACCTGTTGTTGACTCTTAAAATTAAAAAAAAAAAAATAATAATAATTTCTGTGCAGGCAAAGATTTAAAGGTTAGATCACTTTCACCTCAGAGATTTTAGTCTGTATCGTTTCAGTGGTTTAAGCAGACAGAATCTGAGGGGAAACTGCAGTAATCAGTTTTTAACAGTATCTAAATCAAAGTTTGACTTCCTTGCATTGCTAGTCAGATCAAACTACACCCACGCTACTGATGAAGCTGACTGGATACTCTGTGTTGCTAAACGTGTAAAACAGTCTTTACAACAAAACCTAATAATGCATGTTTCTGAACATGAAATTGGCTGCTGTTCATGTAGTTGTGTTTAGTGACGTCAGTCAAACCACTGAAGTACAAACAGGAAGTAACCACTGTTTTTATTAGGTCAACTGGGAACAACACCACAGTGTACTCCTCCCCCTTCACCTCCTCTTCCTCAGTCCCATCAGCTCATGTGGATTTTGATTGGTTTGCTGGCCCTGATGTTCGTGTACAGCTGTATCATCACCTCCTTCTACATGAGGCTTATGGTGACTATCTGTCAGAATTACTATTTTTCTGATGCTATAATTTACGATATATGTCTTTATATGTCTTAGTGTGTTTTTTATCTGATGTTTGTTATCATCTTGCCCGGACACAACGTTAAAAGGTCCACAAAGCAGCTGAAAACAGCTTTTATGATGCACTGGTCAGCCAGGTAATAGATGGAGGGAGATGTTTTGGCAGAGATTTTTACATAGCCGTAGTTCATTTTCTAAATGATAAAGAATTCAGGTTTAAACTGCTTCCGCACTGGACTCACTTGTATATAAGGTCTATGAGATGACTACAGCTTTCATTGTTGTTGAGGGCTTGGGGAGCTTCTTTTGATCGTTGTTATTTTGACACTTTCTTAGTCTGAAATCAGATTTGTTTGTTTTTCCAATTAAAATTTAAAAAGATTTTTGTTTCCAACTCAGTATAAGCTGTTTATAAGCTGCTTTGAAATTCTGTTTTTTTTTAACATTCACAACAGACGATACAAAGCCATAAAATAATTGTTCAGATCATAACAACACACAGCGGATGTTCTGTGTCAACCTCAAGAGTCCTTTGAAATGAAACATCAAAGTAAAAGCTGTATGCGCACTGACCCACACAGAATCTCAGAAAAGATTTTTATTGACATCAGACATTCTAAGTTGTTACAGTTAGACACACACAAGTTAAATTCATAATGTTTCCTAATAAGCTGACTGTAAATATAAAATGCACAAAAGCAGGACGTCCCCAAAACCGAATGCAGCATTAATGCATCCTTTTCTGCTATGAGATTGTAAAATGCCTGCTAAGCAATAGTCTGCAGCCCTTGTGACAGAACTAATGTGAAATCAGTCTATAAGGTGTTCTTTAGAGTTAAAAGACTTTCAAATTCTTACTGCTTTTCTTTGTTACATAAATTCCATCAATTTTGACAAGTGTCCCAACACCACTGAGTGAAATGTGGCCCCAAACCATCACGCTGTGTTTTACAGTTGGCTGTATACACTCACTATTCCACCTCTTTCCTGACTTCCTCTCTATATCTTGATGCCAATGCGAACCAAAAACACGGTGCCACTGATTTTCACTCTACTTCTTGAATAATTTGGCAGACATCAGCCTTTTTCTCCCTGTTTTCTCTGATCCCAAAGAATCACTGTCCATGTTTGCAAATTTTGCTTCATCTGACCACAGAAGAGTTTTCCACTCGACAATGCCGACCGGAGGACTGTGACTTTGATCCTTTGTCCCTCGAGCATAAAGATTTCTCCTGATTCTTGGAAACTTTTAATGTTATGTACTGTAGAAAGTTATTCTATTTTACATTGAAGACCATTGTTCTGGAGTAGTTTCACAATTTGTAGACAGTGAGTTAGCAAACAGTTAATAAGATACTGAAAGAAATCCATAAAAACAGTCCTGCCTTTGTGCAGTGCCTGAACACCCAGTTTTAACAGCAGTATTATTATTAAATAAATTAAAAAGAATAAAGCTATCAAAAGAATGAGGCAAATTGAAAACAGAAATGTCTGCATCTCCTCTGCACTTAATGTTACTAAAGTAATTACTTGAAAAGGTAGGTAATGTGTCACTTTTGTGTTTTTTTTTGTTTCAGAACAGCAGCAAAGATTGCGAAAACTCCACCTATGTTGAAATGAGGAACGTTCCAGTTCAGCTGCATCCTCACCACATTTACAATACTATGCAAAAGGCTTGAGCTGCCCCTCATTTCTTTATATCTTATTAGGAAAATGGGTAATAGGTTCAGCAATGTATTAAAACATGTAAAAATACATGGAAATACAGTATCTGCAGTATATACAACAGTCTGTACAATTCTAAGGAACTTTAAATATTTCACATAACCAACTTTATTCTTCTACATAGGCTGAACTCTCAAAGGCAAGATTTCTTATAATGTCTGTAAGTAGTTTTCAGGAATAGCTTCTTAAGTGTGGGGGGGGGCTGCCTGCCTTTATTCCATTTTCCATTAAGATAGTGTTGAGGCCCAGACCATGACTAACAGTTTTCTACCCAGATATGCTTTTTTTGGATTTCTCAATCCATACGACCTGTTGACACTGACTGACTAGACTGTAAAGTAGGCATTGATTAAAGTAAAACTTTGAAAGACCTTTAGAAATCTTAGAGAACTGCTGATCATGACCAGTTTAAAATGTTACAAGAAAGTTTAGCTCCTTAGAAGCAAAATATAAAGAAATGAGGGTAGCTCAAGACTTTTGCACAGTACTGTAGCTCACTCATCTGTCTTCAGTATCCTCAAAAAGAAGATGTGAACAGCTCATATTGTGATCTCAACATTTTGTTCTTCAGTATTTGACATTTCATTAAGTTGTATTGTGCAATAGTAGAAAACCTGTGCGGTACTGAAGTAAAGAGGGGGGTGAACTGACCTCTTAAAGACACAGGGTTTCATTGACCCATGATATTATCCATTAGTTTAATCTTTTTCAGTTAATGATTTTAAAGTCTTACTTTAAATCAAATCAAATCAAATCGCTTTTATTGTCACGTCACATGTGCAGGTACACTGGTACAGTACATGCGAGTGAAATTCTTGTGTGTGAGCTTCACAAGCAACAGAGTTGTGCAAAAATACAATAACGTAAAACAAGCAAAATATAGGAATGGCTAAATCTGAAAGTAATAAATATATGTACAATATATAAGAGTATATGCATTACTGCATTCTTTATTAAAAGAATGTCAGCTATTGATTTGATGTAATTCCTCAAAATAGTAAGTGTGGATTGTACATCTAGCATCGTGGTTGGATTTTGTCTCTGACATGTTGAAACCTCATGATTCTTCCCTGCTCTTAGGTCTTCAGGTCAGAGGTCACTGTTGGTCCTACGTACCAAAAATGTAGGGATCGGGCTTTTCACGCACCAAAGCTGTGGTATTCTCTTCCATTGTCTTTACGCCGTGCAGACTCCACTGACTCTTTCAAAAAGCAGCTTAAGACATTTCTATACAAACAAGTTTTTAATTAATTTTCTCATTGTTTTGTTTTATTTATATTTCTGGTTTTATTGTGAAGCACTTTGTGATTTTTATCGGTAATAAGTCCTATAAATACATCTTACTTACTTACTTTTCTAAATCTTCAAGGAAACTTTCCCTTAATCTTCTATTCAAATTACAATATTTTATACTATGTTTTGCGTAATTTCCACATGCTTCAGTGTTTCTGCACACGCACACAACAATGGTACAATTTCTAATTATTGCGGTACTACATGCCTTATTGCTAATAATATTATATTTTTATAAATATACCTCAAGCTCCCCATTAGTGGCCAGTTTGGTTTCTGTCTCATTGCTTGTATCATTTAATGATATTTATCGTTGAGGGTGGGGGATACCTACTTATCCTAGTTTGCACATTTCAAGCTGGAGAAAATGTGCCCATTAGCAGCCACAGAATCGGTTCAATATCCTTTATTAAGGATAAATGTAATTGTAACCTCTTAGTTAATCTGAACGATAACAGATGGCAGCCACCTGTTTTTTTGCTGGAGGGGAACAGAAAATCATTGTATTTGTCATCACATGTAGCAAATATCATACCTTGACTTTTGAATGGCCTGTTGTCTTTATGTGTCTTTTATTTCAAAATAGATTTGTATGGTTTCTTTTAATCAATAAAAATTTAATCTCTGCAGAGTGATCCTTCCTAACCATCACTCCATCTATTTTCTTAGATATTTTTCCAGCTAAAGTTGAATGGGACATGCACCCATTTCAGCTGACCTTCTTTCCATTCTTCACTGAAAGCTCAAATGTCTCCCATAGATGTTCAGCTGAGTTTCATCTGAGGGCTGTAAAGGCCTTACTCATACACATTATTTTCACCTTCAGTAAAAATAGGATACATACAATGTCATCCTAAAATAGGCCACTGGTATCAGGAGAGAAATGAGTGGTCCTTCCCTCTCTAGAGTCAGGTGGATTCCCAGAATTTCTGGTACAAAGCATAATTTATCAAAAGTAGTCATTTGATCCCCTATCTGCAAATCCATACTGAGAGAAAGAATGACACAAGAGGGACACTATTGCAGTCTCAAGTTCATTCATACTGATTCAAGGTCGCCACTGCCTGATCTTTTCTCACAATATGTTGGACTATTGGCAGACTTTGGCTACAACTATTGTACACCAGTGGTTCTCAAATTGTGGGCTCCCTGTAGTCATTAAAGATGTGTAAAGCCTTACTGGAATAATTTTCGCTGTATTAACAGAATGCTAGCACTTTCTTTGCAAAGCATTACTACCCTTCCTGTCGTGTTTGTGTCAAAATGGACCGATTTACAACTTGAAACACTCACAAATATTGTGTTTTACATCTTACTGCCTCAAGGCCTTATGATATCCTCCACACTCTGCACTTGAACATGTAAAAGTGATGAGCACCTGTTGTTACATATGTGGTGTTCTTAGTCAAAATTGACCGCCATAGGAAATGAATGGGAATCCCCTTCCCCCACCACCACACACACACACACACACACACACACACACACACACACACACTGACTGAACAACCACATGAATGACCCACTGAACGACGACAGAAAACTAAACAGCAGTGACGTTTGTAAGGTCACTGAAGTTGGGCTAGCTGGTATGTAATGATGTGCTACGTGATCGCTAACTAACTTTTTTCCAGTCGATAAAAGTTAACGTGAGGGTTCCCGATGGTTAGGGACAAATGCAATCGCATGGCAGGATGCTGTAAACGGACCAAACTTCAGTCAGGAGAACAACTGAGATAATCCATCCACAATACGAGGTTAGTCATTAATATACTGCTGCATGGGCTGGGCTGTAGTTACATCGGAAGGGTTTAAAAACTGAGCTTTAAAATGAATAGTGGTAATAAAAACCAAGAGAGGCCGACAGTGATCACTGACTGTTTTTAGGGGCTTGTTCAGATTAAATAGAACAAGACACAAAACATTAAAACATGTTTAAAACACAACAGCCTTATTAAACACAGAGTAGTTTGTTCACACGTCATCACTTAAAGACTGGATATCACACCTGCTGTGAATGTTTTAATGCAGCACAGCTGTTATTATTATCACTTGTCACATCCTGTTTATGACAGTTAAAATAAATAACATTCATGTAAGAAAGAAAATTGTCTCTTGTAAACTGTATGTGGTTTTAAACAGGCCTACACTACTGTACTTTAATGTAGGTCATAAGGGTGGTACTTCAAGAGCCATATATTTTATGAGGTGGTACCCATTGTGAAAAGTTTGAGAACCACTGGCCAACACTAAACTATACTATTTTTCATGCAACTTTTTCAATGACACAAAATTATTACTTCAGTTTGGCGAGACTTTTCATAAATATTCACCCTGTAATGGATCGTGTATAGATTCAATATCCAGTAAAAAAACCTCAAATTAATTCAATGGCCTGTATTTGTATAGCGCTTTACTAGTCCCTAAGGACCCCAAAGCGCTTTACACATTCAGTCATCCACCCATTCACACACTGGTGATGGCAAGCTACATTGTAGCCACAGCTACCCTGGGGCACACTGACAGAGGCGAGGCTGCTGGACACTGGCGCCACCGGCCCTCTGGTGGTCAGAGGGCCCGGTGGAGTGTCTTGCCCAAGGACACAACGACCAAGACTGTCGGAGCCGGGGCTCAAACCGGCAACCTTCCGATTATAAGGCGAACTCCCAACTCTTGAGCCACGATCCATAACACAAGCAAGTATAATTTCTAGTTTATACATTTTCTTTACATGTTCTTTTTCTCTTGTGTTTCGTCATTCTTTCATTTTTATAAATCTCTGGAAAGTGTTTTTTCTCTGTCCTTTCCATGGAAATACAGCAACTGTACATTTAGCTACCGAAGCATAATGTGTTACAAACTGCTTAGAAGAAAAAAACTCTTTATGTTTGGCAATATTTGTTTAGCTGATTGAATTTATGCACCTAAAATTACCTGCTACATAAGAAGAGATAGTCTGTTTATGCTCACTCCTCCTCGGTAGCACTAGAGAGGTACTTATGAACCGCAAACCCAACTTTGAGATCCTCACCATGAACACATCACAGAAATGAGTACAAAAACAGGATGTGTTGAGGGTGTAAGTGGGGCTGTTGGATGTCATTGTTTTCTTATTACTGAGTATCTCCATGGTGTCACCTGGAAGCAATATTAGGCAGCATGTGTCAACCTGCCTGTCAGACTGAATTTCTTAATTGGTTTAACCTTGGCTGAAGTGTTTTCAAAGTGGACTTTTTTATGTATTCACATAGTGCATGACTATCGTGCATGGCAAAACTACACCTTATGTACAAATTAGTTGTCACAAGATATTCACACCTAGTGTCGGCCTGGTATAACGTTTGTGTTACTGAGGCAGCATGCTCATGTTTCAACCTTTAATTCTTTTGGTGTCATACATTTTGAACAGGGTGAAGTCAGGTATTGAACTGACTTGCGGGTCCATTATTCTATTTTGCTTTTGCTAAATAGTTGTGGAAAGTTAACGTTTCCATTGTCAGTCAGCTCCTGCTGTGCAGGTCAGTGTGGTGAAAGACTGTCTCTTCACTTGTGAACAAAATCAGTATTAGCAGAGTGTGGTTTAGGTTTGGTCAATGGGTCATTCAGTGGGTCAGAGGCCAAAGGAGTGGGGTAGGGGGTGGATTCCCATCCATTTTCTATGGTGGTCACTTTTGACTGGGAACACCACAGATGTAACAAAGTTGATTAAAACACTCAAAATTCAACGAAAGATGTGCTCATCACTTTTATATGTTCAAGTGCATAGTGTGGAGGATGTCATTAGGTTGTTTTACATCATAAGATGTAAAACACAATATTTATGAGTTTCTTTAATTTGTAAATCGGTCAGATTTGATCTGAACACGACAGGAAGGGTAGTAAAGCTTTGCAAAGAAAGTGCTAGCATTCTGTTAATACAGTGCAAATTAGTCCAGTAAGGCTTTACACATCTTTAATGACACCAAAATGTTTACCCCATAAAATGTATACTTGCGTGTTACAATTCCAAAGGCCTGCTTTGATTCTGACTCATACGTACACAAATCAGACTTCTCCACAATTAGAAATGAAATTTTCTAGTAATTAGCTTAACACTTGGTATCATAAGCTGTAGCTCTCTTCCACAGTGTATATTTGTCCTGTCTTTTTCCCCTGTCAACCAGTCACGGCACACTGCTCCCTTAACCTGGTTCTAACAGAGGTTTCTTCCTGTTAAAAGGGAGTTTTTCCTTCCTGCTGTTGCCAAAGTGTTTTCTCATATGGATCATATAATTGTTTTCTCTATTTTCTCATCATAACTAATCACTAACTAATAGTTTCTCTATTACTATCAATAAAATGCCAGTCTCCATTTCTTCTTCTGTGAAAAGTTTGGGTGTCATCCTTGACAGTACTCTATCCTTTAACTCTCCCATCAATAATGTCACTCGCTCTGCATATTTTCAGCTGGGTAACATTAACCGTCTCTGTCCCTTTCTCACCCCACATGCCACTGCCATTCTTGTTCATAGCCTTGTTACGGATCGATTACTGTAATTCACTTTTTTCGGTCTTACTCAAAAATCCATCAATAAGCTTCAACGTGTCCAGAACTCTGCTACCCGTATTATCACTTGGATTCCCTCTATTCACCACATCACCCCTGTCCCGAAGCAGCTTCATTGGCTTCTGGTCAAACATCACATCAGTTTTAAAATACTTCTGTATACATTCAAGGGTATTCATGTCCTTTCCCCTCCATATCTCTGTGTTTTGGTTCAGATCACAATCCCATTTCGGTGTCTTAGATCTTCTTCTTCTCTCTTTCTCTCACCGAAAGAAAGAGAGAAGGGGAAGAAAGGGGACGAAAGCGAAAGCATTTGCCAAGAATGTTTTCATTAATCTTCCCCTTGTCTTGTCACTATGGGGGCAGGGACTTCAGTTGCTCCGCTCCTCGACTTTGGAATTCCCTACATCCTGATATGAGAAATATCAACTCATTTTCTCGACTCAAAACTCACCTGTTCAAAATAACTTATTCCACATAACCTTTCCACTTTACTGCTTTTAATCTGTTCCTTCTATTATGTTTTTCATTATTGTGTATATTCCCTGCTTTTATGCCTACTTTTGCTACTTTTCTCTGTACAGTGTCCTTGAGTGTTCTGAAAGGTGTTTTTAAATAAAATGTATAAGTTCAGCTTGTTGAATCTATTCGGTGTTAGAAATATAGTGGAACAGATATTGATTAAGAGCGTCATTTTAAAGAGAACTGTGAAGCTGTGTGCGAGCAACTCTCGTGTTTGAGAAGGTTTTTTGTCATGGTCTTCACCTCTCTCTCTCTCTCTTCCTCTCTGTTTGTGTGTGCAGTAATCACAACCTGTATTTAGGGTTGGAGGTGGGTCTTCCTCCAGCTCCCACCTATCAGCACCTGGGCTGTTTACATAACTGTGGTTGACTGTGTGATCACATGTTCATTACTTAAGCTGGAGGCCATCCATTTGATGTTAGATTGTTAACAAAGAACTGTTAGTGGAAATTGCTGTCCAATTATATTTTTTTTAAAGTCTACTTAGGAGAGAAACTCACACTAATCTTCTGCTCCATTCTGCATAGGCTATCTGAAATGGATTTAATTAGGTTTATCTCATTTATAAAGTGATATTTCAGTGTGAATTTATCGTTTTGTTTTATGCTAACACCATGCATAAGCAAGCAAGCAAGCAAGCAATTTATATAGCACTTTCAGATCAGCCCCCAGCTGAACACAAACTGCTGTACACTTGACATGTCAGAAATGATACATTGAACATGTTAAAAAATAAGAAATAAAAAAAAATAATATAAAATAAATAAAAAATATTTAAAAATAAAAAATAAGATGATTATTAAAGTGACAGACCTGGGGGGGGGGGGGGGGGGGGGGGGGGGGGTGTAAGGATGCAGAAGCTCAGAGAAGTAAGTTGGGGCAAGACCGTTTAAACATTTAAAAACAAACATGAGAATTTTAAAATGAACTCTGAAGCTGTGTCCCAAAACGTCGGCTGCATCCTTCGGAGGACCCGGCCTTCGCGGTCTGCATGGGCCGGGTCCTTCGAAGACCGAGAAGGCCGGAAGTGCGAGGCTGTGAAATGGGACGGTCTAGCCTTCAGATTTGCATCACCGCTGTGTTGGTGGAGTTTAATAAACTCGGCCGTCTGCTCCTTGCTATCTAAAATATAACAGGAAAATGGCGTGAATTCACGACTGTCTCACACTTCTGTTTAATCAGTTTTCTGTTTGACGTTTATTCAGCTGTGTGAAAATCCCGGAGGAACCCACCCGATGGATTAATAAAGTTTTATTTAATCTAATAATCTAATAACTTTGATCTCAGCCAAACCGATTTACTCCGGAACAAATAAAACACCGAAAAAAGGCAAACAATTACATTTTTATGTTATCCGAGTGACTTATATATCATGTTTAACCTGACTGGCGAAAGAGCGGGGGTCTGAAAACGATGAAGCCGGGAGTCCGCTGCTCTCGCCGGCTGGAGTGACCATTGAACCCCCCCGGCTTGCTATCAAGCGGGTGGGTAACAGACGTCTCCAAAAACATCGGCACACTTTTGCAAATATACGATGTCTTGATAAACCAAGCAGATATGTGTAATTTACACAGCTACTTTCTCACCTGAAAATATGTTAAAAGTTTATTTTGTGACCCAGAAAGATTAATAAGACCGATTTTAAAACTTAGTAGCGGCCGCCATTGTTGGGAGCTGAAATTTGGCTGGGCTGCGCTATGAATTCTGGGATATGGTGGGCCACAAAGGACACACCCGACCCATCCTTCAAATTCGGGGAAATGAAGGACGCATTTGTCAGCCGCATTTGAAGGAGTCGACGAATTGGGACAGCCTTCGTCGCCTGGCTGTGACGTAATCGGCCTTCAAATGTGGCCTCCGGAGGATGCAGCCGACGTTTTGGGACACAGCTTAAGATATACAGGCAGCCAATGGAGTGAAGCCTGGACGGGAGTTATGTGCTCTCTTTCATGAGTTCTGGTTAAAAGTCGTGCAGCAGCATTTTGGACCAGCTGCAGACGAGAGAGAAGATGCTGACTAACTCCACAATACAGCACATTACAGTAATCTAAACGAGATGAAATAAAAGCATCGATTACTGTTTCAAGATGCGGCCTGGATAAAATAGGTCTTATCTTTGCCAAGCGCCTTAAATGATAAAAACTGGACTTGACAGTAGCCCTAATTTGACTGTCTAATTTAAAATCACTGTCTATCTTAAAACCCAGGTTTGTAACAACAGATTTAAAATACTCTGCCAGGGTTCACAAATCAATAGCAGAGGGTTCACAAGGTCCACTAGGACCAAACAGAATCACCTCAGTTTTGCTTGAATTACATCTTAGAAAGTTTAGGGACATACATGATTTAATGTCTTCTAGACATGCTAGAAGTGGCTTAATAGAGAAGGCATCTTTATGCTTCAGAGGCAGATAAATCTGACAGTCGTCAGCATAGCAGTGGAAGGATATTCCATGCCTTCTGAGGATGGTTCCCAGGGGCTGTAAATATAATGAAAAAAGCAGAGGCCCTAAAATTGAGCCCTGCAGGACCCCAGACTGAAAAGTGGCAGAGGAAGACTCATACCCTAAAAAGTTAACACTAAAAGTTCTGTCACAAAGATAAGACTTAAACCATTTCAAAGCAGTACCACAAATGCCTGCAAGATGGTGCAAGTGAGACAGTAAAATGTTGTGGTCTACAGTGTCAAAGGCAGCTGTTAGGTCAAGGAGGACAAGAACAACATGATTACCAGAATCACAGGAAAGGAGGATATCATTAAAAACCTTTAAGAGTGCCGACTCCGTGCTATGAAAGTTTTTAAAACCTGATTGAAAGACCTCCAGGATACCATTCTCATTTAAAAAAAATCCATCAATTGGCAGTGTACAATTTTCTCTAAGATTTTAGACATAAAGGACAACTTGGAGAAAGGCCTGTAGTTAGCCAATACGGTGTGGTCCAGGGCAGGTTTCTTAAGCAAGGGTTGTACTACGGCATGCTTGAAATTAGCAGGGACTACACCAGATATTAAACTGCTGTTTATAACAGTAAGAACAGCCTGGCCTATGCTAGGAAACATCTCCTTAAAAAACTGTGGTGGGACAGGATCATTTGGGGAACCAGAGGACCTCAGGCGGCTGACCACATCCTCTAAACAAGAAAGAGTCACAGGCTCAAACTGGTTAAAAACAGCAGAGCAAGGGATCAAGACAGAGGGGTCAGACTCAGGGGACGAAATGAGAGCCCGCGTGGTTGCAACCTTCTCAATGAAAAAACACATAAAATCATTAGACAGTTTATGAGAGGCCTCCAAACAGCCACTTTGTGGAGCATTTAAGACTGAGTCAATAGATTTAAATAACACACGTGGATTGTGACTGTTGGAGGAAATGATCTTAGAGAAATATTTTCTTTTAGCCTCTTTGACTGGATCTTGGGTCCTTTGATGGAAGAGGGACAAACTGCAGGTGTCTCTTCAAATCCTAAAGGACTGCTGGCGCCTCTATCAGGATACGTTCAGCTCTACGACACTCCCTCCTCACAGCCCGAGTGGCGTCATTAAACCAAGGGTCAGTTTTAGCCTTGGGCTTCCTGGTTTTTAATGGTGCCTAGTGTGTGTCCGTGTTCATGTGTGGGACCAGGTACAGACTGGACCAGATTAAAAGAGTCAATGAGGCTTAAAAACTCCTTCACCAGAGGTTTATCAGGGCAGCAGACATGGATATTAAAATCTCCCACAATAAGAACATGATCGTAGTTGGGCATAATCCCAGCTAGAAATTCTGAAAAGTCATTTATGAAATTCTTATTGTATTTAGGGGGGCGATAAATAACAGCAAAGAGCACAGAGTTAGAGCGATTGACTTCAATAACCCTTGTAAAAAGACACTGATCTGAAAAGGCAAATTGCGTGTGTTTAAGCAGATTTTGTTGGGTTAGTTTTTAACTCATTAAGCCGAATTGGCGGCTTTCCAACACGTGGTCTCTGCTGCAGTGTCTTTGATGTACCATATTTTTCAGACCATAAGGCGCACTGGATTATAAGGCGCACTGTAGCTCTCTTCACAGCAACACAGACACAGGTCAGTTCTTTGAAACGGGCGTTTATTACTTGGGCTTTCTCTCCTCAGCTTCATCATCACCAGTACGCCGATGCGCCACTACGCCGTGAGAACTGGTCACGAGTGAACATTACAACCCAATTAGCAACTTTACAGTACACATGTTAAGTCCAAACACAAATTCCAAACACATTTCTCAAATGACAAATAGCTCGTTGACTGCTTGTCCTGAAAAGAGGTCCTTAATTGCTTGTGTTGCTTTATCTTTTAGTAAACTTTTAGCTTAACCCTCTGGGGTCGCCGGACGCGCCGGCGCGTCAAAATCCCATGACCAGTTTAAGACAACACAGCTACAAGATGCAACGAGTCAGAGTCTCCATTTCAACTTGGGTCGAAAGTGCGGACTTCAAACTATATACCAGTTTTTTGAATTGTAATATAGGCCACGTAAAACCAGAGTTATGATAAAAAATACACGCGATGTTTTTTTTCTGAACAAAACAGTGGTGTTTACAGTGGGAAGAACGGTAAAAACAGCGTTTTCTACAGACAGCTAGCAAACACTCTCCGCTTGCGAGTGAAAAAGAAAAGAAAAACACCCCTTCCCTATTGGTGTTAGAGTTTATCATGTCAGCCAATCAAAAAAATTATATGGAAACATGTGACATTTGGTTGTTTAGGGAGAAGGTGAAGTTTTTAGGAGTGACACCCACGACGGAAAGCGGGCGAGCGAAAGAAAGAGAGAGAGAGAGTTTTCATATGTGAGACATTAGTGACGTTTAGCATGTTTGGAGGCTGTAGTTAGTTTGTTGTGCAGTTATTGTTTTGTATTGTGTGTCAGTTATACTGCTGAATTTCATATTTTCGCCAAAAAAAGCCGTCAAAGGCAGATTCCAGTGTAAACGCTGTTCCCACATGGGAAACTGGACTGATACACCTCCTGCTGTCAGACCTGCAGGGTTTAGATCTTTGATGTTCTCCTCTGTCTTATACTGAACACAAACTACATTTTTTGGACTGGCACAAATAATTTGTGTGCCTTCTTATTTGATGCAGCACACCTGATTGTTCTGTAAATAGATTTAAATGGTCATATAAAAAAACGCCTGAGGCCTTGGCTGCATTTTTAGGTAAATAGTAGCATATAACTTTGTTGTTTGCAAAACGTGTGCATAATTTTTAGAAATGTACAATTTCTATTTGCATTTCAAGCTCTGAAAATGATTCGTTAAACATATTTGTGGGTTTTACAGTAAAAAATATAACTTTTTTTTACACGGATTTTGAATTTTTTGTCTGAATTTAGATCAACTGTGCTAATATAGTATACCAAAATGAAAAAATAACTCAAATTTCAGATATTTGAGGTTGTGCTGAAAATAATGATACCAAACAAGGCAAGAAAAACACATTTTAAAGGTGAAATATAGAGGTAAAATCAAAAGTAGTCAAAAACGGCCAATTATACCCTGGACCCCACAGGGTTAACACACTTCATGAGAGACATCTGCTCCCTCGCAGTCCATGAAAAGTCTTGTGTACTCTCGTTAAGGGTATTCTCACGAGACACTGGCTCTTACACTTTACACATGTACATTTCAAATAAAGACATTTTAACCCAAACTACATATATATATATATTCATTAAATTATGTAACTTATTATAAGTCAGTCATCCACATCATGAAATCTACACAGAACATTTTTAACAGCATTTACATGCACTGTCCATAAACTGGTCTGTTTTCATACATAAGACGCACTGGATTATAAGGCTCATTAAGTGAAACAAAATCAGATAAGTCAGACTTCACTCAACTCATTCTTCTTGCTTCCTCCACTTCTGTACCATTGATTCATTAATGTTGAATTCTCTGGCAGCTGCTCTATTCCCATGTTGTTGCAGTATATTAATGACTAACCTCGTATTGTGGATGGATTATCTCAGTTGTTCTCCTGACTGAAGTTTGGTGCGTCTACAGCATCCTGCCATGTGATTGCAGTTGTCCTTAACCATCGGGAACCCTCACGTTAACTTTTATCAAGTGGAAAAAAGTTAGCATTCATCTTCCAGCTTCACTGTGTTTATGTTATGCTAATGTAGCTGTCTAAAAAAAGTTGATTCTGTTCATCTGGACGCAGTGTTTTCAGTGAAACCCATTTCCGCCACAAAAAAAAAGATCCTTAACTCGAAATTTTGTGTTATCTTTCTCGAAAAATTTCGACTTAGTAACTCGAAATTTCGAGTTAGCTCTGCCAATCAGTAATCTACGTGAATGACGTCATTTCCTTGTTACCCGGAAGCTGAAGCCCTCAGCTACAAGAATTCACAAATTGCTGAGTATTTTAAGTGTGGCTTCACAAATGAGGAGATTCTTGCGTTGTTAGCTGAATCACATGGCATTACTATCAGCCTTCGTACACTTGAAAGGATTTTACACAACAACCGACTTTGGTGCAGAAAGAACAAAACAGAGGTGGGAGAGGTGGCAGCTTTTATACAAGCACAACTGGCAACCTCAGGACAGTGTCATGGGTATCGTTGGATGCACCAGAAGTGTTGGATGAATGGCATTGTTACTGACAGAGAAACTGTTCGTCTTCTGCTCTGTTTATTCGATGGAGAAGGTGTGGATTTGAGGTCACGTAGATGACTGTGGAGGCGAGTGTATCATAACAGAGGCCCCAACTATGTGTGGCATATCAATGGCTACGATAAGCTGAAGCCATTTGGGATTGCAATCAGTGGATGCATTGACGGCTTTTCAAGGAGTGTTATATGGCTAGACGCTTACAAGACAAATAATGACCCGAGAGTAATTGCTGGCTACTTCATGGATGCCGTGATTCAACAAGGTGGTTGCCCTGATCGAGTGAGATTAGATCTAGTAACAGAAAACGTCCATGTGGCTCACATGCAACGATTTTTACACTTTACAGACAATGAACCAGAAAGAGAGCACGTCATATTTGGAGCAAGTACAGGAAATCAACGCATTGAAAGATGCTGGCTAATCTTACGAAACCAGTGTATCCAGTACTGGATTGAACTATTTGACAAACTAAGAGAGGATGGCCACTTCTCAGACTCTTTCTTGGACAAATCATTGGTCCAGTTCTGTTTTCTTCACATTATACAGGTGAGTTTACATATGTGATTGTGTAAACGACATGTATTGTAACCGACTGTTTAATATGTAACAACACACACAGCCTTTGCATATTATAGAAACATCAGATATATTAAAGTACATGTGAAAAGTAGAGTGCTTTCTTTTTTAAAACTGTTTTTGTTAAAAAAATTTTCAACATATATATCAAGTAACACAATTATATATTATAACAGATTGATGATTTATATGTGTTTAGGCCTGTGTCTGTACTCAGCATTTTTGGTTGGGCAAAACTAAGTAAATGAGTATCTATCTGTGTATGATGTATATATATACATACATATGTATATATATGTGTATATATATATATATATATATATATATATATCTTTCCAATGTCCAATGTCATTGCTGTATATCCTGGTAGTGTGTATCAGTGAATCGATGTCGTTCGGACTGGAGAAGTGTAGTCGGATGGTAACAAAGAGAGGGAAGGTAGTCAGAACTGAGGGGATCGAACTACCAGAAGGCAACATTGCAGACATAGAGGACAGTTACAAGTACCTGGGGATCCCGCAAGCGAATGGGAACCATGAAGAGGCCGCTAGGAAAGCTGCAACCACCAAGTACCTGCAGAGGGTCAGGCAAGTCCTGAGGAGTCAGCTGAACGGTAAGAACAAGATCCGGGCCATCAACACCTACGCCCTGCCCGTGATCAGGTACCCTGCTGGGGTAATAGGCTGGCCAAAGGAGGAGATAGAAGCCACTGACATAAAGACAAGAAACCTCCTTACCATGCATGGAGGGTTTCACCCCAAGTCCAGCACCCTGAGGCTGTACGCTAAGCGGAAGGAAGGGGGCCGGGGACTGGTGAGTGTCAGCACCACAGTCCAGGATGAGACAAGAAACATCCACGAATACATCATAAAGATGGCCCCAACTGACAGCGTGCTCAGTGAATACCTCAGGCAGCAGAAACCCAAGAAAGAGGAGGAAGGCGAGGAACCATCATGGAAGGACAGGCCCCTGCACGGTATGTACCACCGGCAGATAGAGGAGGTGGCTGATATCCAGAAATCCTACCAGTGGCTGGACAAAGCTGGACTGAAAGACAGCACAGAGGCACTAATCATGGCAGCACAAGAACAAGCTCTGAGTACAAGATCCATAGAGGCTGGGGTCTATCACACCAGGCAAGACCCCAGGTGCAGGCTGTGTAAAGATGCCCCAGAGACAATCCAGCACATAACAGCAGGGTGCAAGATGCTAGCAGGCAAGGCATACATGGAACGCCATAACCAAGTGGCCGGCATAGTGTACAGGAACATCTGTGCCGAGTATAACCTGGAAGTCCCAAGGTCAAAATGGGAGATGCCCCCAAGGGTGATGGAGAATGACCGAGCTAAGATCCTGTGGGACTTCCAGATGCAGACGGACAAAATGGTGGTGGCTAACCAACCGGACATAGTGGTGGTAGACAAACAGAAGAAGACGGCTGTAGTGATCAATGTAGCAGTTCCGAATGACAGCAATATCAGGAAGAAGGAACATGAGAAGCTGGAGAAATACCAAGGGCTCAGAGAAGAGCTTGAGAGGATGTGGAGGGTGAAGGTAACGGTGGTCCCCGTGGTAATCGGAGCACTAGGTGCGGTGACTCCCAAGCTAGGCGAGTGGCTCCAGCAGATCCCGGGAACAACATCGGAGATCTCTGTCCAGAAGAGCGCAGTCCTGGGAACAGCTAAGATACTGCGCAGGACCCTCAAGCTCCCAGGCCTCTGGTAGAGGACCCGAGCTTGAAGGATAAACCGCCCGCAGGGGCGTGCTGGGTGTTTTTTTTCTTTAATGTAGCTCAAAGGGGTTAGGGTTAGGGTTAGGAGATATATTGCATATATCTCCTACATGTACTACATACTACATATTGCAGGGGTCTCAATCTCTAATTTTCTGGTGAGAATACATAAAATCTTGTGACATTACATTAATAAAATTTGACAAATTAAAATTAACCTAATCCCTTTTTTAATTTGATTTTGGATTTAAATAATAGAAAAATTGAATAAAAGGTGGGAAAACTGCTTTGACTGTTCACATGCACACATGCTGACTGAGGAAATGGGAATGCTTATAAATGGTCTCCAGACTGCCACTTTGAGACCTCTCCAGAAATGCAATTTACAAGTGTTTAGAAAAATATTGCCTCAGTTGTAATAAGAAAACACACAGACACAAAGAAGTACCTCAAATTGGATTACAGTGGTATTTCACCAAAGACTTTTTCTTGGAACTCAGTTTTTAAACACCTGAAACCTTTGATGTGACATTCACATGGGAACACTTTAGTTTTAGTTCACAACTCAAATATAATCTGTTGTAAAACACCCGTGGCTTTTAAACCATTGTCCGTGAATCAAACCTTTAGATAATGTCCATGACCCACACATTTGATTCCAACACACTGTTCATCTCCGATCTGAAGACAGGCTAGCTGTCACAATTTATCGACAGCTCCAGTACACATCCACATGTGTGTACCACAGGTCGTCTCTGGAAACCTTTAAGTTCGTTAAACCCAATGATGATGTTCTTTCCAAGATGTAAATCTGAACCTGTGCAAAACCTGAGGAACAAAAACAAATGTTCCTTCTCAGTATTCTTCACATATGTAGTTAGATATTTCTGAATCAGCTTCTGGTGAGCCGTCATTGTTTCAGGGAAAGTGAGACACTTGAGAACTTTTCTCACATTTGGTTGGAGGGTTTCATAAACTGAAGATAGATCACAAAGGCTTTCCTATGCAGTTCTGAGTGTTCTTGCCCACTGTTCAATAACATAGGCAGGCTCTTGGACAAGTGTTTTGTGTGCAAGCCCCAATAGGACATCAATGGCATTGTAGGCTGTTGGTATCTTTCTGCAGCTGTGGTTATCAAGTATGTCTATAAGTTCTTCTTGGTCCATGATGCTAAAGTCTGATCGCCACGCCTCTAACACTGTACACTCAGATTCAGGCATGAACTTAAGGAAATTCTTCACAATATCACTCTTTACATATCCAAAGGCAGCTTGTTCCAGAATGGCAGGTGCAATTTTCACAGGCAGATATTTCTCTCTAACCCATCCAAATGCAATGATTCTGCCCACACTCTCCCACTCCTGTTGCCCAAAATCATGCCTTAAGAAGGACACTTTGTAAACATTTCCAGTGGTGCACTGGTCATAGAATTCTTTCCACAACTCGGAGAGACAATCGCTCACAACTCCCCCATCATCATGGGCCATTTCAGGTGTTCCATCAGGCAGTACGAACTGGATTTTGATGTCGACATCTTCAAGGTCCTTATCACTAAAATGTGAAATGAGCTCTGACATTACCTGCCCTCTGTGGACCACCACTACTCTACTCACTCTCTCACTGGATGGACCAGGTTGTGGAGAAAAAAACAGGGTGTCATCCAAATTTATTGGCTCACTGACAGAAAAGGGGCCAACAAAAATAATGTCACTGCTGTGAGAAGTGTTAGCACTTAGAGACTGCGTGGAAGATTGTGGAAGGTTATCGTTTGGAGTGTCTTCAATGTATGTCACATCATGGCTGATTGTTTCAAATGGAGCAGATGTTTGGACTGTAGTGACAGTAAAAGAAGAGGTTTGGTTTTGAGGACTCTCTTCAATTTCTGAAGATGGATGCAAACCTGGGCTGGAACTCTGAAGGCTGTCATTTTGTTTTTTCTTTGTGGTGAGGTAGAACCTGAGGATATTTAGTTTTGTGACATGATAAAGTTCTCCTACTGTCAATGCATCATCGACTATCATCTCTTGATAATCCTTTAGATCACAGTCAAAATCTGTTAAGGGCCCCTGAATGTTTCCTCCATCTGGAAAGAACAGGGCTGTGGTGGATTTTTGTTTGATATGTATAACTATGTAACTATATACACTATATATCTATGCGCACTGAACATATATATTTTAACTTTCATGTGGAGTCTTAAGCACAAGACATTTTGCTTCACCGAGGTTTATTAAGTTGGTACTGTAACAGGGCAGTTAATGTAGGGGGAGAGTTCTCTTGAATAATTTACTTAATAATTAATTAATTTAACGTCTTTAATGCAGCACAACCAAAACAGTAACATTGTAACAGAGATCCTGAACACATCACGATAAAATACCATACAAAATAAACACACACACACACACACACACTTTGAACCCAAACTGAAGTGTTTTTATATATGAGAAAGCATGTAACCTATAAGATTGTGCCACTTGCTGTATAAGATTTAATAATTAGGATTAATGTGTGACCTTTGACCGTGTCATGACCTATTGTGATAAGCCAGAGCAAGGGGTACTCAGAGTCCTGACTGGCCTTTGGCCAAGACCTTGGCCGCTACCTGACCCCAGCAGCTGTGTTGGGCGTGTGGGAAAGTTACCCAGCAGCAGGGGGCGGGGATACTGGTCCCTATATTAGGGGACCAGAGGACAACCCCAGAGCTTTTTTCCTCCTGCTGCTGCTACCTGTCCGTCTCTGTGTTGCTCTGCTGTCTGTGCTTAAGGCTGTACACCCCGGGGGTTTTGCTTTGCTTGCTTTCTGCTTTGTAATTTTCTTGCTAAATGTCTGTATGTATTTTTCCTGCTGTTCATATGATTCAGTGTATTAAACTCTGTTCCAAGAATTCTACTCTTTTACAGAGCATCTTTTTGAGTTTCTTGATTTTAATTGGATTTGGATCTCCACATCGTTGGTGGAAGAAGGTTATCAGAATGGCTTCAAAATTTACGACCACAGGGCTGTTGCAACCTGTAATGTGTCCCTTTTCTTGTCATCCTTGCAAATGTCTGTTTTTCTTGTTCCTCCTCCTCGTCTAGCTCTAACCTGCTTGAAAACTTCAGTGTCTTCATCATAATGCATCCATCCTATTTCTATTTTTCTATTTCTCTTCAGAGCATTTCTTTTATGGGTTGTTTGAGAATGTTCTTCTTGCTGTGTGCTACTGCCATCCTCTTCAGATAATTTTCTTTTGGACAGTTTGGATTTCAGCCATTTAAAAAGCGCTGACTTGCGGCTGCTGCCCCGCCGCCTACAAAATCCAAATACTGCTAGACGATCACCACATGATGGCAAATAAGTCTTCAGCTCCTCGTCTGTCATTAGACTTATGACACTGTCATCAATCTAAAGATGGAAAAATAATTTAATTTATTAAAACAACCAGCCTTGAAAATACAATCCTATTTTTAACTTAAAAACAATGGGGAAAAGTTGCATTTCAATCAGTACCTTGTTGGAATTAAGTACCTTCTCATTCTCCAAGCTCTGTATAATTTCCTCAGAGACTTCTCTTTGTTTCAAGAATTCAATCAAGTCTCCCATGCTGTAAAGAAGGATGTAAATTAAAATTACCTATTATAAAGCCACTATATTAGTAACTGTGCCTACAGTATGAGCTCTGACTATGGTGGAGAAGTGGGAATTGCATTTTTAAGTGTCCATTTGCACTGTAACTACAATCTGCAGCACAATACAGTCAATCCCACATTTTCGCAGTTGTCTGGTTACATATTTATTGGTTTTGTTCCTTATTTATGTAGTTTTCAGTCATATTCCCTGTTTTGTTTTTTTGTTTGTTTGTTTGTTTGTTTTTTAGTGTCGGAAACGGGCTTCCATACATTTGCATAATGACTGAAACTAGCACCACTGAAGGAACAAAGGGCTGGGAGGTCAGTTCCTTCATCATAATTATGCAAATTCTCATGACCATTCATCAACAACCACTGATCAAAGCCCACTGATCAAACACCACTGATCAATGGCCATGAGTACTGTTCACAGAGAGTTGGGGAATGGCTGCCAGGAGGATTGCCAGGATTTATACATCGGGGAAACCAAACAACCTCTGGTGAAACGGATGGCACAACACAGAAGAGCCACCTCGTCAGGCCAGGACTCTGCAGTCTATTTACACCTACAGGCCAGTGAAAACTTTTTCAATGATGAGGATGTGCGCGTACTCGTACGTGCACAAGGTAAGTAAGTAAGTAAGTAAAATGTATTTATATAGCACATTTCACAGATAAAAATCACAAAGTGCTTCACAATAAGATCAGACATACAAGTTAAAATTAATTAAAAGCCCGTTTGTATAAAAATGTCTTCAGCTGCTTTTTAAAGGAGTCAGTAGAGTCTAGACAATGTAAAGACAGCGGCAGGGAGTTCCACAGCCTCGGTGCCTGAAAAGCCCGATCCCCACGTGTTTTAAACCTAGTACGTGGGACCACCAGTAGCCTCTGACCTGAAGACCTAAGTGCTCGGGATGAAGCATGAGGTTTCAACAGGTCAGAGATATACTGGGGAGCTTCACCGTGCAGAGCTCTAAAAGTTACAACTAAAATTTTAAAATGAACCCTAAAATTTACTGGCAACCAATGAAGAGAAGCCAAAACTGGAGTAATGTGAGACCTCTTGTTTGTACCAGTTAAAAGTCTTGCCGCTGCATTCTGCCAGCTGCAAGGTGCCAGTCCTGGAGGTGTGGTGGGTATCTCCCCCCACCCACAAAGGCGGAAGCTATATACTACTAGCGTTTCGTCATCGTCCCAGTGACTTCTTCAGACTCAGCTGACTGCAGGTTTCCCAATTCTTTTTTTTTTTTAAACATATGTTTATTTGTTTGTTTTTTGTTTTTTTTTTTCAACAGTATCCAACACAAAAATATAATGAACATATGGCAGGTATTAAAATAATAATAATAATGATAATAATAATAATAATAATAATAATAATAATAATAATAATAATAGAAATGTTAATCCTAAAAAAATTCAAAATAAGTGAATAATTAAATAATTTAAGATAGCAAACAATAGAAATAAATACAATTTCAAAAAAAAAAAAAAAAAAAATCATAACGTAGGTTACACAGTATATTCCCAACAGCAATTCAGACATTATTCATCATTATCTAGTTATCTTATTCACCCACCGCCCCCCCCAAATCCCCACTCCTCAGTAGATCTAGAAATATCTTCCAAATGTTGTAAAATTCAAAAGCCTTCTTTCTAACAATATAAGTCAGTTTCTCAAGAGCTAAACTCGATGTTAAGTTGTTTAACCAGTGGTTAAAGGAGGGGCAACCAACATTCTTCCAACATAATGCAATACAGCGTTTGGCCTGTAGCAAACAAAGATCGACCATTTTTCTTTCCTCACACAACAGAGTACAGTCATCTGGGTACAAGCCTAAAATACATAACTTAGGGCAAAGCGGTACAGGGGAAGTTGTGATCTGAGAGATATATTGTAACACTGAGCTCCAAAATTTTAGAATCTCTTCACATTTCCACAGGCAGTGGTATAGTGTACCCTGATGTCTATTACACTTATAGCATAGATCAATTATAGTAGGATCAAATTTATTCAATTGCACAGGGGATATATATGTTCGCATTATCCAGTTAAATTGTATCATTCTCAAACGAGTGTTAATGGTTTGAGTGTGTGCTTTTAAACATATTTCACTCCATTCAGTAGATGAAATATCTTCTTGTAAGTCACTAATCCACTCCCGTCTTCTACTATCAGAGTTGTCCTTATGGTTTTCAACTAACATGCTATAAAACTGGGACACCAGTCTTTTACCAAAACAGTTTTTTGTAACATGAGTTTCTAGGATGGAGAGTGGGGGTTGATGCACTGAGTTGTTTAAGTGTGCCAGAATAAAACTTCTAAGTTGTAAATACTTAAAGAAGTGTTTCTGTGGAATATTAAACTTTGCCCTTAATTCACTGAATGACATTAGAGAGTATTCCTCATATAAGTCCTGTAATTTCGCAACACCCTTGTTAAGCCATTCTTTAAAGCCCAAGTCATTCTTAGCCGGAGCAAAGAGTTCATTACCCCAAATTGGGGAGAAACAGGACAACCCTGGAGAGTCATTCAACATTTTTTGTACTTCATGCCAAACAACAACAGTGTTTTTTACAAAGGGATTAGTAGTAGTTTTCTTTAAAGTTTTAAACGGTGCTGAGTATAGATAGCTATGTAATGACAAACCCTTTGAGGACATTTTTTCAATTTCTAACCAGGGAAGGAAAATATCGTTTGAAAACCAAAACATAGTGGTCCTCAGCTGAGCAGCCCAATAATACCATTCTAAATTTGGAAATTGTAGCCCTCCTCTATCATATGGTAAATACAAGAGGGAGAGTCTGAGTCTTGGCTTCCTATTGTTCCAGATGAAATTAGAAAGGAGCTTTCTGGTCTTGGAAAAAAAAGAAGGAGGAGGGGCCAGCGGAATTGACTGAAAGATATATAGAAATTTAGGTAATATAGTCATTTTTACTATGTTTATTCTTCCCAGTAAAGAAAGAGGCAATGATATTAATCTAGTGATCTCTTCCGACACCTCTATTACCATGGGCTCATAATTGGCTAAACTAAGATCGCTTATCTTTGGGGTTACTCTGATGCCCAAATATTTAAATCCCTCTGTGGCATTCACAAATGGATGGGACACAACTGGTTTCATCCTCTCATTTACATTTAAAAACAAAATGGATGATTTTTCTTTATTCACTTTGAACCCAGAGAAACTGCCAAATTGATCAAATAGCTTCAGGAGAGATGGTATTGATTCTGCGAGGTGTGATAGAAACACAATAGTATCATCAGCGTACATTGCTGTTTTGTGTAGCGTCTCCCCAATCTTAATACCATAGATTGAAGGATGTGATCTAATTGCTATTGCTAAAGGTTCCATGGCTAGTACAAAAAGCAGAGGTGAAATTGGAGACCCTTGTCTGGTGCCTCTAAATAGCTCAAAAGGATGAGAGATGAGATTATTGGTAGATACCATTGCAACTGAATCAGCAAGTAAAATTTCAACCCATCTACGGAAGTGATCACCGAATCCAAAACGCTTAAGCACCTCAATTAGATAGGGCCATTCAACTCGATCGAATGCCTTCTCCGCATCGAGTGATAGTATTGCAGTATCAGGTGACTCTTCACATTTGTGGATTATATTGAGAACTCTCCTCACGTTGTGGAACCCCTGGCGATTTTGAACGAAACCATTTTGATCTCCATGTATAGGTTTCCCAATTCTTATAAACAGTACATTTGCATAATGACAGAAACTAGCACCACTGACCGAACACTAGGCTGTGAGGTCAGTTTTGTGAATATTAATATGGAAATTGTCATGATCATTGGGTAACATGGCGACTGATCAGAGATAAGGAATGGCTGCAATCACAACATAATCACACAATCACATTAACTTGGTGGGCCAACACATCAAATTCACCAGGGAGGATATGAAAAGTGGCAGGTTAGCCTTCTTAGACTGCTCGGATCAGTACTTAAGGTTTGACTCTCATTCACTGGAGCACAAACTGGGCATCATCAGGACGCTACAACACAGAGCAAACACCATCCCCACAGACACAGCGGCCTGGGAGGCAGAAGAACAGCACATCAAGAAGGCCCTGAGTAAATGTGGTTATCCCAGCTGGACTTTTGTCAAAGCCGGAAAGGCTCCTAAAGAAAGCTCCAGCCAATCCAGGAGAGAATGACAACCGCTGCCTAAGCGAAAACACTTAGTTATCCCGTACGTGTCAGGAGTATCGAAGCAGCTGAGACGCATTTTTTCTAAACACTGGGTTTCTGTGGCTGTTAAACCCCAAAACACGCTGCACCAAAAATTGGTCAATATCTGCCACTAACGGTGTGTTTACACCGAACGCGATAGACGCGACCAAAACGCGCCAGATGCCCCTAGCTTTACGCGTGCAGGCTTCATGTGTGTCACGTTGGACACGCGTGAAGCGGATATGTGGGAGGAAGTAGTGCCAGACGGTATGTTTGCAAGATGGCAGCTGTCGATCTAGCATTTGGAGAGAGTCTCCCTTCTCTATTTACTGTGGAGACCAGAGCAGCGGCGTAAAGGACGTCCTCACCGTACCTGAGTCCATCAGGTCCTCCAGAAGCGTGAGCAGTTTGGTGAGGTTCACCACTTGCTTCAGGAGCTGCGTCTGGATGACGGCCGCTTTCAGCGGTACCACCGTCTTTCCCTCACCCAGTTTGAGGAGCTGCTGTCTCACATCGGTCCAAGCATCGCCCGCCTAAACACCAACTACAGGCGCTCAAACCCACCTGCAGAGCGCCTGTCCATCTGCCTGCGGTTAGTAAAAGTGTTTAATATGGTAGTCCTTTATTGATACCTGTGCTAATATATGCTAAACTATACGTTTATACACTGATAACATGGCTGTGGTATGCTAACAGTAAATGCCGTCGGTGTTTACTGATAGCAAACTGTGGTATGGAGACGACTGTTTATAATATTTCTAGTGATACTCAAAAGGTCTCATCAAGTCTTGATTTAATTCGATTTATGCTGTTATCAGTGTTTGCAATGATAGCATGGCTGTGGTGTCATATCAATGTATGCTCTCGGTGTTTGCTGATATCAAACTGTGGTATGAGGACCACTGTTGGTAATCTTTGTAGTGATACTCAGAAGGTCTATCTTATAAAGACCTTTTTTGTTTTATTTAGACCTGGTTTAATTCTGGTATAGAACCAGTTGAATATTTGTATATAATCCCTGCAGCTGTCAGACTCTATAACAGGGGTCACCAGCCTTTCTTAAAATTGAGAGCTAGATAAAATTGTGAACAGTTTGGTTCATCTTTAGTTATATGATAATAACAACTCTATCTTCATATGCTATGTCTTATCACAGGTTAATTTTTCAAAAAAGGCCTGGGTCGTGTAGCAGCCAACAACTCCTCCAGAGAGGCTGTCTTGGTGAGGAAGAAGTTCATGGCCCACTTCTCAGCGGAGGGAGCAGTGTCTTGGCAGCCAAAAGAATAGTCCTCAGCCTGCTGCAGACCCACTCCTCTTCTCCTTCTCTGTCCTCTTCTCCTTCTCCGTCCTCTTCTCCTTGTTGTATGTGTCCCTGAGGCTCTTCCACTTTCTCCTGCAGATGTCCTCTGAATAAACACATTATCTTGTTAGTCGAAAGGTATTTGTACATCAGTAGGAAAATAGCGGGACAGTAGGCGGGCTTGCTAGCTATAGCGCAGCTTCCTCGGGTAAGTCAAAAAATTCAAAAGAGAAATGAATGAACTTACCAGGTTGCCCGATCTCTTCACTTATGTTCCTCCAAGCTCGGTCCTTTTTATTCCTGTCTTGGTACACAAAGCAGCTGGTACAGCTCCGGGTGGTTAGCAACCACGTTGACGAGCCTTTCCTCCATATTGAATGAAGAATGAAGGGCTTTGGCTGGACCTGCCCCTCTGAACTAGGTCAGAGCATCACATCACCAGGCTCCTGATTGGTTGTCGCGGCGCGACTTCACGCTGGATTTCAGATTTTTCCAACTCGAGCGGTAGACGCGATACGCGTGAATGCACACAATGCACCACACAAACTGACGTGCGTATTTTTATTCGCGCGTCAAATGCGTCAGTCGCGCTACTTGGATGCACGACTGACTCGTTTTCGCGACGCAAATCTGCTTCTGAATTTTTGCATCATCGCGCTTCTTCATTGACTTTACATGTAAACCTGACGCTCTGGTCGCGTCTATTGCGTTTGGTGTGAACAAACCGTTACAGCACTGCCTCAGTCTTGTCAGCACCACCATTAAAAAAAACATATGTCATAAAAAATTTCACTACTATCTTGTAAATTCAATGTCAATTCAATTCAATTCAGTTTTATTTATACAGCGCCAAATCACAACAACAGTCGCCTCAAGGTGTTTTATATTGTAAGGTAGACCCTACAATAATAAATACAGAGAAAAACCCAACAATCAAATGGCCCCTATGAGCAATCACTTTGGCGACAGTGGGAAGGAAAAACTCCCTTTTAACAGGAAGAAACCTCCGGCAGAACCAGGGTCAGGGAGGGGCGGGGCCATCTGCTGCGACCGGTTGGGGTGAGAGAAGGAAAACAGGATAAAGACATGCTGTGGAAGAGAGACAGGGATTAATAACAAGTATGATTCAATGCAGAGAGGTCTATTAACACACAGTGAGTGAGAAAGGTGGCTGAAAAGGAAATGCTCAATGCATCATGGGAATCCCCAAGCAGCCTACACCTATTGTCACTGCCAGCGAGGCAAGCTGTGTGTAATTTATTAAAGGACCCAAGATGCAGGCACTAGTGATGGGTGTCTATTGTCTTTATTGTCTTATGTAGTCTGGGAGTTGACTGAATGTTAGGTTTCTTGTAGTTTTTCCTCTGCGGTGAGGTCAGGTGGGTGTCCTGGGCTCTCTGCACCTTTGTGGTGCTGCTGCTGGATGGGCCGGTTTGGATGGGCCTGGGCCCCCCTGCCCTTGGTGAATTCCTTGGTGGAACTGGGGTACCAGTATGGACCAGTATGGCAGAGCTGATCCATTTGGGAAAGTAAATCTATTGGGCATTTTTCTTGGCTTTCAGACAATAATTCTGATTGCTACAGTGTCGGACAGCACGCACTGACAGAAAAATATATCCATCCATCCATCCATCCATCCATTTGCTTCTGCTTATCTTTTTCAGGGTCGCGGGGGGTGCTGGAGCCTATCCCAGCTGTCATAGGGGGGATAGGCAGGGTGATCGTGGCTTCGGGGCGATCGTGGCTCAAGAGTTGGCAGTTCGTCTTATAATCGGAAGGTTGCTGGTTTGAGCCCCGGCTCCGACAGTCTCGGTCGTTGTGTCCTTGGGCAAGACACTTCACCCGTTGCCTACTGGTGGTGGTCAGAGGGCCTGGTGGTGCCAGTGTCCGGCAGGTGAATGGGTGGATTACTGAATGTAGTGTAAAGCGCTAATAATGGAAATGATTCAGAAAAAAACTGTAACACAATTTATAACTCCACATGTTCTTTCAAGCGCTTAATTTTTTTTCAGAAAGAAAAAAAAGAAAAGAAATACGGATTAATTGTTACACTACATAGGCAAAGCACCAAGAACCAAGCCAAAGTCTCTGTCCTTTCACAGGTGTTTTTACCTCCTATAACCTCTTCTATAGCGCTTGAAGGGACTCTTCTATTCTTCTGTAAAAGATCACTACTGACATTCACCTCCATCGACACCACCCTGCCTGCACTCCCTTTTTCACCTCTCGTGTGCACTTTCTCTGGATGTCTTACCAGGTATTTAAACTTGTCGAACTTCACTGCCTCTCCTCCTTGCAGCTTCACTATTACTCCCACCTCCCTCTCAACATATTCTGTCATGTTTAAACTGACTCTCACACCTCTTCTCTTCAGTGCATACCTCCACCTCTCCAATGTCAGCTGCAAACATTACAGGTCACAGAGACTTCTGCCAGTCCTCACCATTTTACTTCTCCATCACCACAGCAAACAAGCGGAAGCTCAGACCCTTGATGTAATCCCACCCCTACCTTGAACCCATCTGTCACTCCTGCCACACACCTCACCATTGTCTTGCTGTCCTTATACATTTCCTGCACCAGCCCCACATACTTTTCTGCCGCTCCTGACTTGCTTATGCAGTACCATAGTTCCTCTCTTGTCCCTATCATCTTCTTTCTCTAGATCCAAAAAGACACCGTTTTTCTGCCTGAACAGGGAGGTTTGCTTCGCTGTTACAAGTTTCCGTAGAAGGGTCGTCTCTCTGGTTTCTATTAGAAGCTTAGGAAAAATAGGAAAAGGTGCTTTCCCCACTGGGTGTGAATGAGGCAAGTTGCGTAAAATGCTTTGAGTCCTCAGTTAGAATAGAAAAGTGTGATATGAGAAACAGTCCATTTACCATTTATCCATCTGACACAGGTATGTTAGTAAAAACAAATTAACTACAACCACCACTTCCTATTAATTCCACTGTTCTGAAACTGGCTGTATTTCAACCACAGATGCTGCAGGAGGCACTCTTAAGATAGTCCTTAATGGACTGAGAGAACAACAGCCAGAACCACAATGTACATTTATGTCTAGACAAGAGAACATCTAATTTTATTTAAGGTTTCACAAATATAATATCAATAATATTACCGCTTATCTATACTCTTTTATGGACAGGTGGTGTGGTGGTTGCCTCACAACAATTCCACAATTAGGTCTTTCTGTGTAGAGTTTGCATGTTCTCCCTTGCAAGTATAGATGGCTAACCTGAAGACTTAAGCCTACTTCATGTAGACATACATTTCTGTGCACAAATAGCACTAATAATAAAAGTAATCCTAATTCAAGTAGAAGCAATGGCTGGAGTGAAGGGTGTGTGTTCTGTGTATGCTGTAACTTTCAAACACAGTTCAGGCCATACAAACACACAGCAAGACAAGAAAACAAGATTTATTAATCCTGCTTCACATATGTCATTGTACTGTATGTGAAGCAAGTAGTATTTGTCAAATAGTTTACACACCCAGTAGAGCATGGCTTTTTACAGACTTTTACAATACTTATATATATTTTAAATATAATGATGCTTTATGTATAATGTATATCATTTCCAATTTTGTTGTACTATTGTACTAGATATGACTGTGCAATGACAATAAAGGGTGATCTTATCTTATGTATAATATGCAATTACATCTTTAAGATGAGCAAACTTAGAGAACTAGCATTGCTGTTAAAATCTCACGGTTGCTTTTCATTATCATTGGAGCCACACTCTGAACTTTAGACTAATATGAAAAACATTGCAGGTTGCATCATGTTGTTTTTTGTCTCCTTGTAGAGTATATCTTATGGGGTTTCATCTTGTGTGCTTACTTTGGAACACACATGTTTTTATCAACACCTTTGATGAGAATGACCCTCCTGAGATGGAAGTTTACAGCCATCTGGTGATAATGTGAGAAGGTGTGAATATTTGATGACAGTGATTCAGACCAATTAACTATAGGCTATGTATGTGGATGCTTTGTTTTTGTGAAGCACTTGACATGAATCCATTTGTGTGCGTGTGTGTGTGTGTGTGTGTGTGTGTGTGTGTGTGTGTGTTGAAAGAGAAAGAAATAGACATGCACCTGCACATGAACTTTCTACTAACTCTAAGAGGCCTAGGATACATGTCCTTATCTATCTACTTTTTTATTAGTTTGTTCCATATACTTGTTTCCTGGAAAAGAACTTGCAGAACTAGGGGAACCTATATAGGGCTTTGGAGCATGATGTCACGGAAGGGGGCATGACCGCCGAGGCGCCATTTTAGCAGGCCAAACAAAGGGCTAAAGGAGCAAAAGCATCAGCAATGGTTCGGTCTTGCTGTGTTGTCGGTTGTAATGTTAGATTGCACAATTGGGAAGGGAATAAGCTGGAAAATGGGCTCTCTTTTTATCGTTTCCCCACCTGGAAGCAACGTGAGGGAGGTTATGTATCAGATGTTACCAAAAGCAGGCATCTAGCCTGGATAGCAGCTGTGGGACGAGCTGATATCCAGTTCTCTACCATCCACAGATATCTGTTGGTGTGCTCCAGACATTTTCATTCAGGAAAGTTCTAAATAAGTTCATATTAGTCTTTATAGCCTATTAGTTTTATTTTCAATGCGTTCTGAGGTCATACCTAATTTGAACAAACATCCTAATGAGAGATTTTGTAGATATACTTTCTATTTATAAAGTTGCTAATTGTTTTTCATTATTGCAGCAAACCAGCCTATGAAATGAATGAAACAAATCCTGACTGGGTTCCAACGCTACACAAATCCCTGCTTAAAACTACATGCTACATGCCACTATGCCAATCAGATTATTTCTTCCATGTGAGAGTAAACATGTGCCCCAGTGTGGTGGTAAAACCAGGGAAAAATGCTCTTGTTAAATACTCTTAAAAGTCTTGTGCTGTATATGTAGTGATACGTTTTCAAAAGAGACAATAAATTACAGAATGCTAGTAGAGGGTGATATTATTTAAATGCTGTCATGATTTTATGTGAACATTTTCTCATTTGTAAACTATACCTGACATGGATTCTACATTGTTACTGATGTGATGTTCTACAAAGTGGTTTTAATTAAAAAAAAAAAAAAAGGCAAACATTAGTTTGTTTCTTTATTCAACTTTTGAACAGTGTTACTTAGTAAGTACATATTCAGTAAATGCAAATTATTCACATGGCAATTCACTTCAGGCATAAATATAGGCCCTCTAAACAAAACATTATGGGTTAGTCAGAACAGAACTATGCTTGGAGAAATATTTTCCCATCAGTTCAGACAACTCCTCCACAGTAGCAGGTGGAATTTTTCTTTTCTGAGGACGGCTTCTTTTACCTGTCACTACGGATGGTCTGTTTATGTTTTGATTAAGAGCCTGTAGTTTTTTTCTTTTTATGTATCCATCTATAGAACGCTACATGTTATATTCTAAATCTGCCTGTTTTTTTTTTTGTTTTTAAAATATGCCAGCAAAAAAAATGAACCTAAAGTGTGTAATGCAAGGATGTAATCACTTTCAAGAGGGAGAAAGCATAAAGTTTGACTTTAAGTGACAATTATGAATCACTTAATATGATAAGGAAATTCTGCAGGCCATTGATCAATGTAGAAAACTAAAATAGAATATATTTTTAGTGACACAGGACACAAACAATGAAGCAACATGTATAATTAGGATTATTTATAATAAATATGAATTAATTAGTGCAATTCCTTTAACCATCGATAATGACTAAATCCCCTGAATATGGTAATAACTGTGCGTTATGAGGGTCGACGACCTCAACCAGAATAATTCGATTTTCAATTCAACTTATTTAAATGGCACCGAACCAGGGTGACAGATGCCTCGAGACCCTACGATGATGTCTAGAGGAAAAACCCAACAATCGTATGACCCCCTATGAGCAAGCACTTTGGTGACAGTGGGAAGAAAAAACTCCCTTTTAACAGGAAGAAACCTCCGGCAGAACCAGGCTCAGGGAGGGGCGGGGCCATCTGCAGCGACCGGTTGGGGTGAGAGAAGGAGAACAGGAAAGAGGCAAGCATAGGGAGAGTGAATGCCGAGTGGCCTCGCCACCCAGAGAAGAGGAAAATTGTCATGGTCCGGAGTCTGTGACTCCGTGTTTATGTTAAGTTTATTATTATTCTGTGGTTTTGGTTATCTTGGGTTTTTGTACTCTCCTGTTTCACGTTTCATGTTCCTATGTCTGTGTCCCCCAGTCTGTGTTTAGTTGGTGTGTGTTGTGTTCAGTCGGTGTGTTTCCTGTTTTACTTTGAAGGTCTCTGTCTGATGTCAGTGTGTTTTGTTTACGTTTCCCCTGCCTCATCAGCTGTTATGTCTCCCAGGTGTGTTTCCCTCCTGTTTCCCATCCCCTGATTACTGGTGTGTGTATTTATAGTGTGTGTTCCCTCGTCCTTGTTGCTGGTTCCTCTGCGTCTCTCCGTCTGTCTTTCTGTGTATTTCCCCGTACCTCCCTGCATCTTCGTTTCTGGTTAGTTTTGTTAGTTTTGCCCAGTTTAGGTTTTCTGAGTTTCATGTTCACCCTCGCCATTTCTGTTTGTATCTACTTTTGTTTATTAAACTCACTTGCACCAGAGCTGCTGCTTCCTGGGTCCTAAATCATTCTCACATGGCTTGCCCTGGCAACCCATGACAAAAATGACTGGTGGCAGGCTAGCGAAGCTGAACAGCTCTCGATAAGGTAGTCGAGGATTCCATGGAGTGGAGTGGATTAGCTTGGACAATTAGGAAGGAATGGCAGGAGAAGAGGTCAAAGGAAATTGAGAACAACGGAAATCTTAATAGGTGAATGAGGGAAACCCTAGATCAGGTAGCGACATGGCTCAACTTCTAACTGAAGTGCTGACAGAGAAGTATGATGGATTTTGAGATTTGAGGTGAGGTTCGTAAGGCTTGCGTGAGCTTGTCTTTGAGTAGAAGATGGAGAGCGGGTGCTTAGCTGGTTAATTACTTCAGATAAGGTAGTGATAACTACTGTGCTTATTTCTGAAATGAACAGAAGTGAAAGCAGCAGCTTGGGAAGGGTTGATAAATGGAAAAACTGATTAGAGGAAAGTCGTTTTCTATAATAATAACCCCCAAAGTCATCAGAGAGCAGAGGGCGAGTCCACAGAACTTCGTGGGAGATGATGAGCTGTTTAGATGTAGTCGGAACCGTGAGTCGGCTTAGAGAGTGGTCTCGAATGATCGTGTTGAGGGTGGATGCTAGATATTGCTCAGAAAAGCACAGGAGAAGTGAACGGATGCCATGAAGAATTATGCACACAGCGCAGTTTGGATGACTTAAAAGGAGTGATAGAGGACAGAACCTGGCATCCCAGTGCCACGAAGGTACGTCAGTGCTTTGCGAAGGCAGGAAAGATGGCAGAGAAACTGGCATCTCGGTGCCCGAACAGATTGCTGCTACATTTTGTGGAAGACTGGACGAAATGGAGAAACTGGCATCCTGGTGAAAGTAATGTTTTGGGTTTTTTGCGAGTGATTGATGGCAGAAGCTGCCAATCCAGTAAGGGAAGGGTAAGCTGCTTAGGGAACGGAACCTGGCATCTCGGTGCAAAGAACATTTTCTGCATTTGCAAATAAGGAATAGAGACAGAGAACCTGGCGTTTTGGTGCTGAAAGGAACATCTGCTGCTTAGTATAGGAGGGATAGAAAACATCAGGGCGATGGAGAAACAGTTGAGCATGGAACTAGCGATAGATTTCCAGCTTGCATTAAATGGTGTGAAGTACACTGTAGGTTTTGCTGCTGGAGCTGCGATTTGCTTGGAAGCGTGGGAACGGCGTGGCTTCTGGCGCTGACGTCCGTCGGCTTTCCGGCTAACTTGCCCGGCCTGTGGGGCCAGTCGCTATTTTCAGAGCGACGTGAAAGGAGCTGTAAGTTCGGCTGGTGGGCGGTTTTCGCTGAAGTGGTGAGCAGCCGGAGTTACTTCATAACTGAATTTAGTGGAGATAAGACGACTGGATGGATCGATGCTGCCGACCACATGTCAGGTGGCGAGAAAACTGCTAGAGGGTTGTCAGCAGTCGGTCTCTGTAAAGCGCTGCCGTGGCGTTCGGTGTGTTTCTTGGATTACCGGAGGAAAAGCAATGGACACAGAGCTTGAGTAGTTGTTCATCTGATGCGCTGATGGACGAGAGGATGATTGTAGCAAATGAAAGGGTGAGTAAAATTATGTTACTCCTGTGAGAAAGCTGTGTTTAAAGGTATCCGCCAAGAATGCACCCTGTTTGCACGTAAACGAGAATGATCAACTTGCAGAATTAGGGGAACCTTTATAAATGACAGCCGGAAGGAGCGTGTTTGGAGGCGTGGTCCTGCTCCTGAAATTCCGATACATAATCTCCAATATACACATTATTTTTGACCAATGACAACACTTGCACTCCAACCGATGCATCAAGGGCAACTCAGGGTTCAGTGTCTCGCACAAGGATACTCCGGGATCAAGTCAGAGATCGATCGACAGACCTTCTGATCGGAATAGTAGATCACCTGCTCTGCCACCTGAGTTACAGCCACCAAAATGCATTGCTCTCTGTTGGTTTTGAACAATGTAGAAATGTTTAGCTTATTTTAGAGTTTAGGAATGTTTAGTTTCCTTTAGAGTTTAGAAATGTGTTAAGATAGAATGTAGAATTATGGTAGAGACACTGACACTACCCTGGATATAAATAAAGGCCTGACTGTGTCATGAACTTAGGAGTAGATCTTAGGAGACCCTCCCCAGTTGAACTGTGAAAGTAAGACAAAGAGGAGTTAATGCTGAGTGGAAATTCCCCAGAGGATACCTGTGTGGGGGTCTCAATATTTGTAACTTGATAACTGTGGTCTGGAGGGGAGATGGTATTTATGGCCCCTAGGAAGAGACACACACCCACAGTGTTTTAACTGTTACACTCACACATCCACATGCACACTCACTCACGTGCACTCACATAGACACGCGGGTACGCGCACACACAGGCACTCATGTGCTCGTGCACATAGACACAGACACAGAGTTTGCAGCACATTGTGGGGGATTTATGATGGGGTCGCTGCTATAAAGCTGGGTGTAACTAACAAAGAGGTGAAGATTGTTTCAGAGGGACACCGGCCTCGTCTTCCCTTCTAGAAGTGCATGCTTAAATGAAGATGAATAAGAGATGAATAAAGATTTTGTAAAAATGACTACTGGGTCCGGTGCCATCTCTGAAGGCCCGAGGAATAAAAAAGAACCGGGGTAAAACTGATTTCCCAACAACAACTACAAGCAACTCAGGGTCACATTATCAAGTGAAAGAAAAACAAAGCAGATGGTAAATAGACATATTTCTTTTCAGATTGTTATCGTTCTGGTATTATCAAATCAAATCACTTTTACTGTCACATTACATGTGCAGGTACACTGGTACAGTATATTCGAGTGAAGTTCTTGTGTGCAAGCTTCACAAGCAACTGAGGTGTGTAAAAATGCAATAACATAAGAACAAGCAAAATGTAAGAATGGGTAAATCGGAGAATTATATGAATAAATATATGTACAATATAAGAGTATGTGCATTACTGAATGTGTATACTAAATATGTATATCCACGTGTGTGTGTGTGTGTGTGTGTGTGTGTGTGTATATATATATAAATATACATATTTTAAAAATTAAATAGAATAAACAATAAAATAAAATATACAGAGGTTGGCAGTTGGAAATGTGCAAAACAAGTGTCATTTACATAGTATGGAGTGCATAATGTTGAAGTTCTGGTAAGTGAAGGTGAGGTGTCTATGAAGTGTTCAGCAGTCTGATAGCCTGATGAAAAAAGCTGTCTCTCAGTCTGCTGGTACGGGACCGGATACTGCAGAGCCTCCTTCCTGATGCAAGTAGTCAGAACAGTTTATGGCTGGGGTGACTGGAGTCCTTGATGATCATCCCCGCTTTCCTCAGGCACCGCTTCCTGTAGATGTCCTGGAGGGTGGGAAGCTCACCTCCAATTTGCAGTTGTAAGCGGTGCTGTTGCCATACCAGTTGGTGATGCATCCAGTGAGGATGCTCTCAATGGCACAGCAATAGAAGGTCCTGAGGATGCGGGGGCTCATGCCGAATCTTTTCAGTCTCCTGAGAAAGAAGAGGCGCTGCTGCGCCTTCTTCACTGTTTTGTTTATCTGTCCTGACCACGTAAGATCCTCAGCCAGATGTACACCAAGGAACCGGAAGCTGCTCACTCTCTCCACAGCAGCGCTGTTGATGGTGATGGGGGTGTGTACTTCTCTGCACCTCCAGAAGTCCACTATCAACTCCTTTGTCTTTGCAACGTTGAGGGTAAAGTGGTACATTATGCTGAAGAGGTGAACCTAATGTTTGCTGCTGAACCAGACATTGTACATTGACTAATTACTTGATGCATAATTGACTGATTGACTGGTACTGATATTTCCTGTTCTATAGGTGCAACACCACCAACAACAACAGAGGTGTGGAAGAAGGAGGGGAGGATGAATATAAAGACGACAGACACATTTTAGCTCAGTTTGCCGTTCTTCCAGCAGTGATGGAGGAAACTGAACTCTGCTTTCAACAACTCTTTAACACCTCCTGCATGAGGGCCAGGCGTCCACACTTTGAGATCATGCTAACTTATATTCTGCTGTCTTTCATTTCTCTGCTTACTGTGATTCTTAACCTGTTGGTCATCATCTCCGTCTCACATTTCAGGTAGACAGATATCGAACTGAATTGATCTCAAACAGTAAAAAAGACAGTTTTTATTCTCAGATAGTCTTTCTTTTCTTTTTAAGCCTCTGCACTATGTACTTAAATCTGAATGACACTTGATAGAGAAAACTAAATATAAAATATTGTGTTTTCTCTCCCTATTCAGGCAGCTCCACACCCCCACCAACCTCCTGCTCCTTTCTCTGGCTGTCGCTGATTTCTGTGTGGGCCTCCTCTTGTTCTTCCAAATTGTGCTCATAGATGGATGCTGGTTCCTCGGTGACATCATGTGCACTCTGTATCAATACCTAGCATATGTCATCACCTCGGCCTCAATAGGAACCATGGTGATCATATGTGTTGATCGATATTTGGCTATTTGTTACCCTCTACATTACTCCACCAAGATCACACAACAAAGAGTTAAAATTGTTGTCTGTTTGTGTTGGATCTGTTCTGTCATCTTTCAAAGTCTGATTCTGATGGATAACCTGAAGCAACCAGGCAGGTATAACTCTTGCATTGGAGAGTGTGTCTTTGTCATTAATTACATCGCAGGACTTGTTGATGTTACTTTTTCCTTTATTGTTCCCATTACTGTGATTGTAGTTTTGTATCTGAGAGTGTTTGTGGTGGCTGTGTCTCAGGCTCGTGCTATGAGGTCTCAGCTTGCAGTCACTCACCAGCGATCAGTTACAGTTACTGCAAAGAAATCGGAGCTGAAAGCAGCCTGGACTCTTGGTATTGTTGTTGTTGTGTTTCTCATATGTATGTGTCCATATTACTGTGTGGCTCTCACAGGCCAAGACAGCTTGCCAAGTGCTTCATCACTGACATTTGTTCTATGTTTGGTCTACTTTAACTCATGTCTGAACCCCATTATATATGTCTTTTTCTACCCTTGGTTCAGAAAATCCATAAAAGTCATTGTTACTCTTCAGATACTGCAGCCTGACTCCTGCCAGGCCACTGTGCTTTAGAGGACAATTTCTCTCTCTCTCTGTCTCTGCCTCTCTCTCTCTCTCTCTTCCTCTCTCTCTCTGTCTCTCTCTCTCTCACACACACATACACACAATAAAGGAATTATACACTCACAGTCTGATCCAGTCTGCATGCCAAATATCCTTGGGCAAAATACTAACCCCAGGTTGCCCTCCGATGTATCAATTGCAGTATGAATGTGTATGTATAAATGTTAGTTAGACTGCACTAATATCTTAGAAAAGTGAGGTGAATGAACAAGTTGTATAAAGTGCTTTGAGTGCTCAGATAGAGTAGAAAGATAAGATAAGATAAGATGGCCTTTATTAGTCCCACAGGTGGGAAATTTGTTTTGTTACAGCAAAAGTGCAAAGTTATGTAGCAGAAATTAGAAAACACTGGAATAAAATAAAATAAAATAAAATAAAATAAAATACTATGTACAATAGAATAAAATAGAATAGAATAATATATACAATAGAATAAAATAGAAATACAAATACTATATACAACTGAGTAGGAAAATACAAAAACACAACTTTGTCAGAAGAAGAATTGCACATATAGCAGTCTTATTGCACATGTGTGGGTTTGTGTGTTTGATCAGCTGCAAAAGTCTTTATTGTAGAGTCTGACAGCAGTGGGGAGGAAAGACCTGCGAAATCTCTCCGTCCCACACCGTGGGTGCTGCAGTCTCCCACTGAAGGAGCTGCTCAGTGCCTTCACAGTCTCATGCATGGGGTGGGAGATGTTGTCCAACAGGGATGACAGCTTAGCCACCATTCTCCTGTCACTCACCACCTCCACTGGGTCCAGAGGGCCTCCCAGAACAGAGCTGGCCCTTCGGATCAGCCTGTTCAGTCTCTTCCTGTCCCCAGCAGAGATGCTGCCTCCCCAGCAGACCACACCATAGAAGATGGCTGAGGCCACCACAGAGTCATAGAAGGTCTTCAGGAGTGGGCCCTCCACTCCAAACGACCTGAGTCTCCGCAGCAGGTACAGCCTGCTCTGCCCTTTCCTGTAGAGGGTGTCTGAGTTATGAGTCCAGTCCAGTTTGTTGTTCAGATGAACACCAAGAAAAGCACTATATAAGAACCAGTTCATTTACCATTTGCTTTATGACAGTTAATTTATTTGAATTTACGTGTATTAGGAAAACTTCTCTTTGTTAGAACAGTACAATTTCTCACTTTGCCCAGCTGTATCACAACATGACTTGAACTATGGAGACGGATATTTTTCCCTTGGTGTACCTAGTTACCACATAAAATGCTTGAAGGCCACACTACTGAGGTACACAACCTTGCTTTGAAGCCATTTAATATTGATTGAAAACTAAAACTTTACAACTGTTTTTCTGTTGAAAAATTATTAAATAACCAATGAAAAAATGCGGTTGAAGTGAAAAGTGTAGTGCATACAGCTTAGGATAAGCTATATAAGCTATATACATATAGCTTAGGATAAGCTATATAAGCTATATGCATATAGCTTAGAATGGAATGGAATGCCTTTATTGTCACTATACAGTTGTACAATGAGATACAGAGCATCTCCTACTCAGTGCAAACATGCTGGGGTGGGGTGGGGGTGGGGTGGGGGTACAGTTCTGCAGCGCTATATACATATGGAGAGTATTAACATAGGGAAAAAGATATATAAATATATATATATATATATATAATGTACAAATATACAAGCCGGTTTTAAAAAAAGTAATATGTAATAAATAGTGTTGTGTATATACAGTTGGGTTATTGCACATAGAATTGGTATTGCACAGTGGTGGTCCATAGAGGAAGTGGGAAGAAAAAAAAAATTGGTGGGGCTGTGTTATCGGTGCATGTGTGAGTTCAGGGTGGTTATGGCCAGGGAGGGGAGAGGGCAGCCGATGATCTTTTGTGCTGTCTTGACCACACTCTGAAGCCTCACTCTATCCGCCTTGGTGCAGCTGCCGTACCATACCGTTATGCAGTAGGTTAGCAGGCTCTCAATGGATGAGCGGTAGAAGGTCAGCAGTAGGTTGGAGTTCAGCTTGTACTTCCTGAGGACTCTGAGGACTCTGCCCAGCTTCAGGACTTCCTCTCTGTAGTCTGCCTCGTCTCCCTTTGAGATGAGTCCGACTACCGTGGTGTCATCAGCAAACTTGATGATGAGAGTGTTGTTGTGGGTCGAACTGCAGTCGTGGGTGTAGAGAGAATACAGGAGGGGGCTCAGCACACAGCCCTGTGGGGAGGCGGTGTTTAGTGTCCGAGTGGAGGAGAGATGAGGGCCGAGTTTTACAGTCTGGGGCCAGTTTGTGAGAAAGTCTTTTATCCATGTACATGTGAGAGGAGGGAGGCCAAGAGTGACCAGTTTGGTGATGAGGATGTCCGGGATGATTGTATTAAAGGCTGAGCTGTAGTCCACGAAGAGCATTCGGACGTAGCTCTGCTGCTGCTCTAGGTGACTCAGCACAGCGTGGAGGGCTGTGGCGATGGCGTCTTCTGTGGATCTGTTTGCGTGGTATGCAAACTGGTGGGGGTCGAATTCTGGGGGGAGGTAATCCTTGATGTGCTGAAGGACTAGTCTCTCAAAGCATTTCATGATTACCGGTGTGAGGGCCACAGGGCGGTAATCATTCAGGCTGGAGATGGGAGACTTCTTCGGCACTGGGATGATTGTGGCTGATTTTAGACAGGATGGGATGGCAGCCTGATCCAGTGAGAGATTGAAGAGTCTGGTGAAGATGAGGGTGAGCTGGTGTGCGCATGCTCTTAGTACCTTGGCAGGTACTCCGTCTGGACCGGCCGCCTTCCTGGGGTTCACTGCTAGGAGCACACGTCTGATATCATGCTCCATTACAGTGAGTGGAGCGGTGCAGGAACCAGGTGAGGATGAGGATGAGGATGGGAGCAGGGCTGAGGCAGATGAGTGCTGCTGTTGTGGTGTTTCAAAGCGGGCGAAGAAGCTGTTTATTTCCTCTGCCAGCTGCACACTCAGGTTTTCTGTTTTCGCAGTGCTGCCTCTGTGGTTGATGATGTCTTGCATTCCCTGCCACACCTCCCGTGTGTTGTTGCTGGACAGGTGGGACTCGATGTTTCTTTTGTGGTCTGACCCCCTTTTCAGGTCAGCTCGAGCAGCCCTGTACAGAGCTCTGTCACCTGACCTGAAGGCGGCATCGCGGGCTTTGAGGAGTGAGCGGACCTGGATGGTTTTTGGTTTGGGAAAACCTGAATGCTTTTGTCCACAGTCACATTTGCAGTACAGAACTTGATGTAGTCCAGTACTGATCCTGTGAAAGTTTCTAGGTCCTGGTGTTCAAATATGTCCCAGTCTGTCTCTGTGAAGCAGTCCTGTAGTTTGGAGAGAGCATTTTCAGGCCAGGTTGTAACCGTCTTTGTGGTGGGCTTGGCACTGCGTCTGAGGGGGGTGTAGGCTGGGGAGAGCAGGAGGGAGAGGTGGTCGGACTGACCGAGGTGGGGGAGGGGTATGGCTCTATATGCATGCTTGATGTTGGAGTAAACATGATCTAGAGTGTTTTCTCCTCTGGTGGGACATTTGACATGCTGATAGAACTTTGGGAGTACAGTCTTTATGTTGGCCTTATTAAAGTCACCTGCAATTATGTGAACACCGTCCGGGTGGGCCCGCTGCTGTTCGTTAATGGTGTTCAGCAGGATAGAGAGCGCCGTGTTTACGTTGGCATCGGGTGGAATGTACACAGCCGTGATGATCACTACTCAAAGGAGTTTGCAAAGAAAAGCGTCTGGACTTCTTTAAGTTGCTTGAAGACGTTTCACCTCTCATCCGAGAAGCTTCTTCAGTTCTAAGGTCAAATGGCCTAGAGTCCCAGATTTAAACCCAGTGGGAGTATCCCCCCAAGGAGGGACAAAGGACCCCCTGGTGATCCTCTAATCACATGAGCCAAGGTGTGAAAGCGGGTGTGGGACCTAATCAGCCAGGGTTTCGGGTGAGCTCATTGTGAAACCTGGCCCCACCTTGTCATGTGAATTCCTGAGGTCAGATGGCCCAGGATGTGAGTGGGCGTTAAGGCATCTGGGGAGGGAACTCAAAACTGGATTATAGATGGCAGACAGTTGGTGTCGTAAACCACCACCTCTGTTCAAAGATGGTCGCTCACAGTGGACATAGATGGCCTCTTTCACTCCTCTTTCAAACCATCTGTCCTCTCTGTCCAAAATGTGAACATTGGCATCCTCGAAAGAGTGACCTTTATCCTTAAAATGCATCTTGATTGGCTTTTCTTATTATAATGTATTATTTTATTTTATTTTATTGTATTTTATTTTATTTTATTTTATTTTATTTTATTTTATTTTATTTTATTTTATTTTATTACAGACAAGACAGACATGACTTGGGGTTAGGAAAAGGAGAGAGAAAGAAAGGAAGGGAAAGGAAAAAAAAGGGGAAGAGGGACAGTGAGAGAACACACTAAAAAATTCAGCTGGATCACCTGTTGAAAGAGAAAAAAAAAGAAAACAAGCTCAAAGAAACACAATATGGAGATCACAGCAATAATGTAGATAAATGTAAGTAACAGTAAATACTAAATATTGAATTTTTTTGTGCAGCACATGAGACCAACAGCGCACAATGTGCTTTGAAGTAGCAGCCAAGAAAGATATAGTTTGTGTCTCTGAGCACCCGTGTGAACACCTGTGTGCACACCTGTGTGGATGGGCATGCTTGTATTCAAAAGGTTTCTCCATGTAATGATCTGATAGAGTTTGTGGAGAGCCATAGCCCTGTCCCCCAGGGCATGAAGCAGGCATGGAGGAGAGCCAGGCCCCAGACATTCAGAGGCCCCAGAGTACGAGAGCCCAAGGTGGACCATCGGAGGGGCTACCGTGCCACCCTCCTGGAGCTGAGGAGAGCCCCAGACGAGGGGTCCCACGGAGTAGAAGCCAGAGGGGGCTGCAGTGGCATGCCCGCGAGCTCTGCCGGCAGCCAGCTGTCCAGAGTGAACAGGAGAGAAAGAAGAGAGGTTAGATTTAAGGGGAAGGACTGCTCAGTGGGATTTGATAAAGTAGAAATTTAAAACTTTGTCAACATTAAAATGAATAAATCAATCATCATCATCATGACAAAAGCTTTACTGCTTTATGATTACAGGACAGTTGAAACCGAGATGTAGTGCTGAAATTGCACTTCTTTTTCTTATTTTGAGACATTTCAGAGGTAAATGTGCAGGTAAACTACTTTTCACTGACAGAAACCAGGAACTGGTCTGGCCCACTTAAGATCAAAGTGGCATGTATGTGGCCAGCGATGTAAGACACAGAAGGGGAGCACAGCTGGGAGAAATCAGAAATGATGAGACCCAGAGGAAGTAAAACTGAATACACTGACATAAGACAAGGACCTTCACAATAAAACATTGTGAAGGTCCTTGGAGAGATGCAGACTGGGGAGAGAGCGAGAGAATACATGAAGGAATACATGAATGCACCAGAACTAACACCACAATATAAGCACAGACACACAGAGGGCGACTATACGAGGGAAACATATACAAATTGTGGTTCTGCTGTCTCTTTAACTTGAGTCCTTTTTAATACAACCTTGAAATGGTTGTTTTCATAATTTTTTCAGTTTAGCTTTTTTCTTTTCATAGTTATACTATTGTTACTCTCTTTATCCACTAGCCCTTATTTTTGGGACATAATGCAATGAAAAACAGTCAAAGCAAGCACGATACAACCCTGCCTTCAGTCCTCTCCACCCATCTCTTATGTACTGTCTGGTGCTTTGGATGGCAGACTCCAGCTTTATAAAAACACTTTCACCTTCACTATCTCTACTCCTTGCATGGCCGTCTTTCCACCTCTCTACCTCTCATTCATACATATCTACTCTTGTTTCTACTGACTTTCATTTTTCTTGTAGTGTGAGCACCCCTCACACTACAAGGGACATTTTGAAATGCTCTGTCCAAGTTCACAAAACACGTAGACTTGTTGGGCAAATTCACACACACTCTCAAATATCCTTGAGGAGATAATGCGCTCCGAACAGGATGAAAAAAGCACTGTTCCTCCTGTATCCATGGTTCGACTAATGGACGAACTTTCCTATTCAGCACCCTGGCATAGACCTTCCTAGAATGAGGCTTAGGAGTCTAATTCCCCTGCAGTTAGAACCCACCCCCTGTTCCCTCTTTTTAATAATGCGACCTACACCCAGTCTCCCTGCAATGTTGCACAGTCTTGCCAACCAAGACAATCCTACAATATCCAGATCCTTTAGGAACTCAGGGAAAATCTTGTTCACCCCGTATATTAATGGGCTGGCCCTGCCACCAAGGAGTTGTTTAACTACCTCAGTTACCTTGGGCAAGTCACCCCCCTGATGCCCAGACTGCTTCTTCAACAAAAGGTGTGTCACTAGGATTCTCACAATGACTTGTTCCATGGCCTCACCCAATTCTCCTCACACAAGAGTTTTTTCTTCAACTACTGTCTGAGCTGCATTCCATCTGGCCTGCCAGTACCAATCAGTTCCCTCTGAAGTCACTCTTATTAACCAGGTCTCCTGGTCCAGCTTTATGGCTCCCTTCACCGGTGATTAGCACCACGTCAGACACCAACCACCATGTGGTGGATAGCATGGTCCATTTGGCATGGTCCATATCCCTCGCCTGCCTAAGAATGCTGCTGATGTTATGTCGTAGGTGTGAGTTGAAGATCTCCCATGCCTCTCAGTCCACCTCCACTATACATTTTGGTGTGCCAGTTCTGTCTGGCATCCTCCCCCACCATCTAATCCGACAGTCCTGTGGAGGGTATACTGGAGCCTTGATCTTTATTTCTTTTACTCAACTTTTTTGTTCAGGTTGTCTGAATCACTGTTTGTCCAGCACCGCACATATTCTTTCTCTAGTTCCAAAATGACAGTACAATTCCTTCTGACCCTTTCTACACTTCTTCAACACATTCTCAAAGCAAACACTGCATCTGTAGTGCTCTTTATTAGAATGATTATGGTTATGTCTAATATGGAAAAGCACTAGTTTAATGTTAGTTAAAATTAGTACTTATTAAGTAATAAAAAAGGTTTAAGGGTTTTGTGTTTTGCTTAGCAATAGATAAATGAAAAGCTGGTCCAATCACAGCAATTTGGTGTGGGGTTTTAGGTTGTTTTTTTTACTCTACTGTCCATGTCAGTATAGATGAGTAATCTGAAGACTTAAAACAAATTCATTTAGTCACATTCCTACACGCTGTTAGCACTAACAATAAAAGTAATTCTAATTCAAGTAAGAGCAATGTGTGTTTTGAGTATGCTGTACTGGTTTCTCGCTGGTCAGGCAACACAATGTGAACACTGTGAACAGTAAAAAAGAAAACAAACGTTGCAAATAATATACAGTCCAATCCAAACGTATTGATAAAAATTTAAAAACAACAAAGCTGATCAGGTTGCTGTACGTGATACTGCATGTATTTCTTGCTTCCTGCAGTATCATAACATTATACTGTGTGTGAAGGATGTGGCATTCCTCATATAGTTTATAACAGCTTAGCCTTCTGAAAGATTTTTACAATATTATTACAAAAGTATGAGCATGCATTATGTATTTGTAATATTCAGTTACAGTACTTTAAGGTGAACAGTGTCCTACTAAACAAGCATTGCCATTGAAATCGGACAATTGCTTTTCATTACCAAGGGAACCACAAAGTTTAGACTGCTATGAAAGGTTGCATCATGTTGTTTTTTGTCTCCTTGTGAAGTCTCTTGTGTGATTTCACAATGTGTGTTTACTTTGGCACACACATGTTTTTGTTAACACCTTTGATTAGAACGACTCCCCTGAGATGGGAGTGTGTGGCCATCTGGAAATAATATAAGAAGGTGTGAATGTTCGATGACAGTGATTCAGACCAATTAAGTATAGGATGTTTGTTTCGTGCCTGTGTCAAGTTCTTGACATGAGACCATTTGCATGAACTGGGAGAATAATGTACCGGCCCAAGTGTGTGTGTGTGTGTGTGTGTGTGCATACACATACACACTGTAATCCCTAACAGTTGTTCTAGCTCATAACTAATAAGCTCATAACACTCAAATGTCGTTTTGTAGTTGAGCAAACTATAAAGTATTGAGCTCTGTTGGCTTTTATGCAACTTTAATTGAATAGGGCTCAATATTTTTTAGCTAATTTGTTTGGAACGCTCAAAAAGTTTAAGAAGCATATATTAGTGACGTTCTGGTGGGTGGAGTCTTGTTGCTCCCTCAGGAAAGCTGAGTCAGCCATCTTGAATTTACCTTGATGCGGGGAAGATTTGGCCTGCCCGTGTGGATTAAGAGTCCCCAACTTCAACCTACAACGACCACCACCTTAATTTTTTTCATCAACTGCCCTAAATTTGGTAAGTCTAACGTGTTTTTGTTATGTTTAAATTTAATTTCGATAAACAGTCTTTTTTATTTTTTACTGGAAATATATTCGTACTTTGTGCACAGTGAATGTTTGTTATAAATAAATTCGAATCCAAGTAATTGTAATTTTAGAAGTTTTCGAATGTGACAAATACGTAATGTTATTTCAAATTACAACGGTGTAACGTTTTGGCGGTTTTCCGTGGGGGACAACATTTCCCATAATGCATTGTATTCTTGCCCGGGAAGTTGACGGTGGCAGTTCTAGCTCCATGTGTTTGAACTTTCTACTAAAACTTTCTACTGTCCGTTTCTACCGGTTGTCGTATTCGCCGGTAATGCACGTGCGTATTGTGAGTATACTTATTTCAATAAGTGTCTGCGTTACACAGTCAGTAGTTTACGCTGTAGAGCTATGTGTGTGTGTGCTAGCATGAAACGAACAATGCTAAACAACATGAGTGTGTTATCATGATTAGACACATGTTTGTATTTTTTCGTAGTCTCAAATATGTGGTTGTGAGATAATCTCGAAATCCTTTTAACAGTTTAGAGGGGTATTCCACTAAGCGAGCTCTACAAGTCAAGACTGGGCAGTGGGTCCATGAATAAACTGCCTCACTCCTGCAGGTGTCTGTCCATACTTCCCATCGTTCAAGTGAGGCTATGGACTTGTATACGTTGTTTGTATCACCTTTACTCTCCATAAAAATTAATGTGTTTTTTTTTTTTTTTTTTTTTCCAGGAACCAAAAGATGGCTGCTGCCCAGAAGCATGTGCTGCATGTGTATGTTGAACGAGACACCGCCCTGAAACTTACTCTACTTGAGCGACCAAAGTCAGTGGAGGAGCTGAAAGAAATAATTCAAGAGAGGTTCAAGCCAAGACTGAATGGGGACTTTAGCCTTCACTATGTCCTCATGGACACAACCTATGCCCTATGTCGCCAAGAAATTGTTGGAGCTCCACTAGTGAGAGACGTCGTGGACAGATGGCCAGCCCTACTTATGGAGTCACAGGTAAAAAAATAAAATATAAAATGTGTGTGTATATATATATATATATGTATTCTGTAACGTATTCCGTTACGTTACTCAATGAGAGTAACGTATTCTGAATACTTTGGAATACTTAATATATTATCATGCTGTTTACAACTACATGAATGTCCTATTGCTGAGATTTATTACTGTTACTGAAGGTCCGCGGCTCCGAAACGTAGTAAAGGGACCTCTGGCTAATACGTCCGGTTCCCTGTCGGGCTGGTAGCCGAAAACTAGCTTTACTTTGTTGTCTGGGTCAACTTTGCTTGCGGGAGACAGAGAGAGGCGTTGAAAGGCTGTTCCAACGGAACTTATTTTTTCCGGAGGAAAACACGAACACAGTGTACAGTTGAGTCTTAATAGCTTACTTACAAATGGGCTCCTCAGGCACTCTTCTTGGCTGCTGTGGTTATTATTATATTTACATGCTTCCAGCTCCCGTTTTTGCTCCGTGACAGCTCGGACTTTTCCTTTCTCTCCCTCCCTCGCTCACAGACACATAACGGGTATGGTAGTCCATTCTCCCTGCAGCACGGACTACACTGCCCATCAGGCTACATGCTTTAGAGCTATGCCTGTAGCGTTCTGCCTTTTAGCTTAGCACAACAACAACAACAAAAAAGCGCTCTCTCACCCAGGAAACACGCAGAGAGAGAGCGTCACCCTGTAACCATGGCAACCGTAACGCTGCCGCCTGGAACAACAGAACGTAGCTGTCAAACAAACCCAAACAGTCCTGACCCGCCACAATATGAAACAGGGAAGTACCGCCGTGTAATCCATTTATTTCAACAAAGTAACTGTATTCTGAATACCACCTTTTTAAACGGTAACTGTAACGGAATACAGTTACTCATATTTTGTATTCTGAATACGTAACGGCGGTACATGTATTCCGTTACTCCCCAACACTGTGTGTGTGTGTGTGTGTATATATATATATATATATATATATATATATATATATATATATATATATATATATATTAGATAGATAGATAGATAGATAGATAGATAGATAGATAGATGTGTGTGTATATATGTCTGTCTGTCTCTTTACTGTTCTCCCAGTTTTTAAAAGTCTAGATTTTCAAACAATTTACCAAAAAGCAAATGACAGATGTAAAATGACAACACATCACTCTGTGACGTATTTTTTTTCCCCATTCACAGTAAACAAAGTCTCTAGAAGTTTATTTATTTAAATTTCCTTTAGATAACATTACAAAGAATGGTGAATAACTTTCTATTTTGGCCTTGGTTCTGACTAGAATTGCTCTGGTTTTGCTAACCTGAGAACTTTTTAAAATACATTCACATTTCTGCTCCTAATTCATCTTTGTTCATTTCTGTGTATTTCTGTTCATGTACAGGTGGTTGCAGAGTTCCACCGAATCAAGAATGTTAACCTGCGCACTCAATTCTACAAGGAGCTGGACAGACACACGCCTAGACTCATCACTTTGTTCCGAGACAAGGCCATCAAGACTGGCAAGATTGCAGAGGAGCTAGCAAAGCTCATGAGAATTTATGACATTCAGGTAAATTTTTCATTTCACATGATTCAGAATTACATTAACAAATGGTTTGTACACAGCTGTAAGAAGCCATAGTGTCAATTGCTTCAACTGTGCCCCACGATTAAGTGATTATGCCATGGATACAAGGTTGTCATTTTAGGAGAAGGACAGCTTGACAAAATGTATCCTTTCAAAAAGTGTTGTGTTAAAAAGATTTATCAGCTTCAATTTAAAGAAGTCCAAACAAGTACTTGTTTACAAGTACTTGTTTACAAGTACAAGTTTTTGTAAAAATTGGTTTACATTTGGAAGTTTTTCCTTTGTGAGTTGTTGATGTATTTACAATGGAAACTTATTAATTTAAAATGTGTATTACTAAAAATACGGTTATCCAAAATACTGAATTTACCATCTTTAGCCCGTTACACAAAAAGTTTGGACACCCCTGATCTATAACAATGACAATCAGAACATGGCTATCCAACACTTTGTTTTTACTCTGCATTTGTGTAAATACTATTCTAATAGATATTGTATGTTCATCTAGGAACAGCGTGATGTAAATACAAGATGGGTCCTCGTCCTTCATGCACTTCCTGTGTACCTGCGTGAAGATGCCTCCACGTTATTCAGGACTTGTGATGTAAGTGTACTGCCCTCAGCATCAACCCCTTTGCCTAGCTGTTCAGTCGAATATATCACTCAGAACTCAAGGAGAACCAGGGTGTATATCAGGAAGGAGGTTCAAAACTGTCCTCATCTGACTTGTTTTCTCCCATATATCAACTGTTGTTGAATAAGATTGCAAGAAAATTCTTACGCATAAACCAGAAAACATGAAAATAGTTGAAAGATTATTAAACAAAAACAAATCCACAGATTAAAAACTCTCTCCCTTTCTAAAATTCAAGTGTTCTATTTTTTTGGAGGTGCCATGTTGTGGTCAGAGAAATGTTTGGTAAATAACAAAAACAAATATCTTGACATATATTTATTATTGAAAACATTTATTTAAACATATGTTTTGAAACCAAACCCAAATTAAGATTATTCTAATGCATCATGATGTATCAAATTAAATCGTTGACATTATAATCCTAAAAGAAACGTGCGACTTATGAAGATTCACACCTCTAATCAATAGCATGATTTGTGTCCTTGAGGGGCTGAACTCATTCTTGTATTATTTGTGTTTTGCAGTCAGCAGATGGTCCAGACCTCACTGACACTCCTGTGGCTCTGCTGACAGTTGTCACGGGTGACACTACTGATTCGGCCCTCTTCAGTCCCGAAAGCATCTGCATTGTCGTTGAGGATGAAATACTTGTGAATGGTCCCACAAATCTGGCTGACTCATTTCTCCTGCTCTTTGGGTACATCTATGCACTAGACCTACAATACCCAAAGAAACTTGAGCTTACATTCACATTTATCCAGAAGGTTGTGATGTGCCTTGAGGACAACAAACCACTGAAAGGGCGTCTACTGATGCTGAAGAATGATTTGTTCAATGAGTGAATCACTCAGAATGGACTACTTGTTGAGCTGAGTATTGAGGAAGCTTTTTTTTTTTCCTAATCATTTGGCTCTTCTACTTTAAATTTAAAGTGAATGACTGCTCATTTCGTGGACTATTCATGTTTAACGTTCTGTTGCCTAATACCTTAATGCACTGCCTTGATGTTTGTTACCTATGAAGTACAGCAGTGGAAACCAGTACATTTTTTTATGTATTTTTAAAATAAGTGAGCTGCAGCTGTCAAGGTACAGTAAGTGTTAAATGCCTCAATGTTCTAATAGCTGCAATTGCTGTTAATACTGAAAATGTTATTTAATTTTAGAATTGAGATGGAGACCCTTGGAGTCTTTCTTTTGTTTTATTTATGAAGCACTTTTTTATGAGTGAGCTCCGTTATCCGTGCCTTTTTAAAAGCACATTGTGTTTAATAAAAAAAGTTGTTAAATTGTTAGTGTTGTTACTTTCATGTTTTCTAACACTTTTAGCTGATTATAATTTACTGGGCAAACAGTTTAGAATTATTCGTAAATGTATTTCCCACAGTATTTTAAAAATATTTATTAGATTTTAAGTGTTATTTCCCATATTATAAGTTAGAAAATATGAAAAAGTTTGAGTTTATTTCCCACATCGTATGAGTTGCAATATGTAAAATATTTTGAGTGTATTTTCCACCTTAATTAAGTTGAAAAATATTGAACATTTTGAGTTTATTACTCCCCAATTATAAGTTGAGGAATATCAACATTTATAAGTTAACATTGAGGTAATTTAAGGCAACTGCAACTGTAATTTTTATTTTAGTTAAACTTAAAACTTTTAAAAACATCACTAAAAAATTGTTGTGTAATCTGTTACACAACAATTTTTGAGTTCTGTGAACTTATTAGGTTTTACAGTGCACTTACAGAGTGTATTGATATAAATGATGACATGAATCCTTGGCTACATAACATATAACATAAAAAAAAAAATTTCCCCGGAAAAGCTACCAAATGACTTTAAAAATCTGAACTGCCCCATTGCCTGTTCTGACACTTTATAACGGTGGTTCCCAAACTTTTTTCACTAGGCCCCCCTTTGTTTTACAAGAAAATCTACCTACCTTTATTAGGTAGAGGATCATCAGGGGGTCCAAATGTCCCTCTTTGGGGGGACACTCCCACGGGGTTTAAATCTGGGACTCTCCACCATTTGACCCTAGAACTGAAGAAGCTTCTCGGATGAGAGGTGAAACATCTTCAAGCAACTCAAAGAAGTCCAGACGCTTTTCTTTCCAAGCTCCTTAGACTACGATGACCTGGATGACTGAGAAACTTCACAGACATAAAGGATTTAGTCATTCTCTATGGTTAAAGAAATTGCACTAATTAATTCATATTTATTATAAATAATCCTAATTATACATCTTGTTTCCATGTTTATGTCCTGTGTCACTAAAAATACATTCTATTTTGGTTTTATACGTTGATCAATGACCTGCAGAATCTCCTTATCATATTAAGTGATTCATACAAGTTGAACTTTATGCTTTCTCCATCTTGAAAGTGATTACATCCTTGCATTACATACTTTAGGTTCATTTTTTTCAGGCAGATTAAAAAAAAACTACTAAAAAATACAGGCAGATTTAGAATATAACATGCAGCGTTCTATAGATGGATACATAAAAAGAAAAAAATACATGTATGTGCTAACTTTCTAAACACTTCATTTGTTACATTTATGATGAATGGATTTGAAAGTAGATAAAACACATTTGTGTCGGCCTTGGCTCATTAAAGTTCTTGTCTTTAAATGAACTTTGTCTGTGTGTGTTTCAGGTACTGCACTCTAAGACTGAATGATCCAACATTGTAGCCATGGGTCATTGTGAGCATCACAGGGAAGGTTGAAGCCGCCCACTGCACCTGTATGGCCGGAGTCGCGAATACCTGCAGCCATGTCGCTGCTCTGCTGTTTAAAGTAGAAGCAACAGTGTTGATCCGTGGCACAAGGAGTCTTACAGATGCACCTGCATCCTGGGTTTTGCTGGGTAATATGACCAAGATACAGTCAGTGGTTGGCTATAAGATGGACTTCTCCTCTTCAGCTGCCCAAAAAAAGGCTCTTGATCAAAACATAAACAGACCATCCGTATTCACAGGTAAAAGAAGCCGTCCTCAGAAAAGAAAAATTCCACCTGCTACTGTGGAGGAGGTGTCTCAACTGATGGGAAAATATTTCTCCAAGTATAGTTCTGTTCTGAATAACCCATAATGTTTTAATTAAGGGTTTCTACATTTGTGCCTGAAGTGAATTGCCATGTGAATAATTTGCATTTATTGAATATGTACTTACTAAGTAACACTGTTCAAAAGTTGAATAAAGAAACAAAGTCAAAGGAGTTTGCAAAGAAAAGCGTCTGGACTTCTTTAAGTTGCTTGAAGACGTTTCACTTCTCATCCGAGAAGCTTCTTCAGTTCTAAGGTCAAATGGCCGAGAGTCCCAGATTTAAACCCAGTGGGAGTATCCCCCCAAGGAGGGACAAAGGACCCCCTGGTGATCCTCTAATCACATGCGCCAAGGTGTGAAAGCGGGTGTGGGACCTAATCAGCCAAGGTTTCGGGTGAGCTCATTGTGAAACCTGGCCCCACCTTGTCATGTGAATTCCTGAGGTCAGATGGCCCAGGATGTGAGTGGGCGTTAAGTCGTCTGGGGAGGGAACTCAAAATTGGATTATAGATGGCAGACAGTTGGTGTCGTAAACCACCGCCTCTGTTCAAAGATGATCGCTCACAGTGGACATAGATGGCTTCTTTCTCTCCTCTTTCAAACCATCTGTCCTCTCTGTCCAATATGTGAACATTGGCATCCTCGAAAGAGTGACCTTTATCCTTAAGATGCAGATGGACTGCTGAGTCTTGTCCTGTGGAGGTGGCTCTTCTATGTTGTGCCATGCGCTTGTGAAGTGGCTGTTTGGTCTCTCCAATGTAGAGGTCTGGGCATTCCTCGCTGCACTGCACAGCATACACCACGTTGTTCAGTCTGTGTTTTGGAGTTTTGTCTTTCGGGTGAACCAGTTTCTGTCTGAGTGTGTTGCTGGGTCTGAAGTACACTGGGATGTCGCGCTTGGAGAAAACTCTCCTGAGTTTCTCTGATACACCGGCTACATAGGGGATGACAACGTTGTTGCATCTGTCTTTCTTATCCTCCCTCGCTGGTGTCTGATCTTCTTTTCTGTGCCTCTTTGCTGACTTTATGAACGCCCAGTTAGGATAACCACATGTTTTCAGTGCTTCCTTTACATGTGTGTGTTCCTTCTTTTTCCCTTCAGGCTTAGAGGGAACATGTTCTGCCCGGTGGTGTAGGGTCCTAATTACTCCAAGTTTGTGTTCCAGAGGGTGATGGGAGTCAAAGAGGAGGTACTGGTCCGTGTGTGTGGGCTTCCGGTAAACTTCAATGTTGAGGTTGCCATTCTCTTCAATGTGCACAGCGCAGTCCAGGAAAGGCAAACAGTTATCCTTTGTGTCTTCCCTGGTGAACTTGATGTTTTTATCCACGGCGTTAATGTGCGCAGTGAAGGATTCCACTTCTTGTGTCTTGATTTTGACCCAGGTGTCATCTACATATCTGTACCAGTGGCTGGGTACTCTCCCTTTAAAAGAGCCAAGAGCCTTTCTTTCCACTTCCTCCATGTAAAGGTTGGCTACAATAGGTGACACAGGGGAGCCCATGGCACAGCCATGTTTTTGTCTGTAGAAGCCTTCGTTGTATTTGAAGTATGTTGTGGTAAGGCAGAGGTCTAACAGTGTGCAAATCTGATCAGGTGTGAAGTTGGTCCTGTCTTCCAAGGAGCTGTCTTCTTGTAGTCGTTTTCTGACAGTCTCCACTGCTTCCGTGGTGGGTATGCAAGTGAAGAGAGAGACTACATCAAAGGACACCATGGTTTCATCTGGATCCAGGGTAAGTTTCTGGACCTTGTCGGTGAAGTCGGTGGAGTTCTTGATGTGGTGTGGGGTGTTCCCCACGAGAGGTGTAAGGATGGTAGCAAGGTGTTTCGCAATGTTATAAGTGGCTGAGTTTATGCTACTGACTATGAGTGAGGGTCTGAGTGGGACCCCTTCCTTGTGTATTTTAGGAAGTCCATAAATGCAGGGTATGGCATCCCCTGGATAAAGGCGGTGGTATGTGAGGCGGTCAATGATTTTGTCCTTTTCAAGGTCTTGAAGGCAAGCTATAACTTTCTTTTTGTAGCTGCTTGTGGGGTCTCGTTTTAAAGCTTCGTAGGTGTTGTTGTCACTGAGGAGAGTAAGGCAAGGCAAGGCAAATTTATTTATATAGCACAATTCAACAACAAGGTGATTCAAAGTGCTTTACAGAGACATTAAAAACAAAATAGATAAAAAGCATGATTTAAAATTGATTAAGACAAGCAAACAAACAAACAAACAAAACAGTAGATAAAATCAGTAGTTAAAATGTAAGTTTTGGAATTTAAGCTTAAAAGTGTGGATTTGGTGCTTTATTCAAAAGCAGCAGAGAACAGGTGAGTCTTCAACCTGGATTTAAATAAACTGAGTGTTTCAGCTGATCTGAGGCTTTCTGGGAGTTTGTTCCAGATATATGGAGCATAAAAGCTGAATGCAGCTTCTCCGTGTCTGGTTCTGACTCTGGGAACTGATAAAAGACCGGATCCAGATGACCTGAGAGATCTGGAAGGTTCATACTGGGTCAGGAGGTCACTGATGTATTTTGGTCCTAAACCATTCAGAGCTTTATAGACTAGCATCAGAACTTTAAAGTCTATCCTCTGACGGACAGGCAGCCAGTGTAAAGACCTCAGAGCTGGACTGATGTGGTCCACTTTTTTGGTCTTAGTGAGAACTCGAGCAGCAGAGTTCTGAATGAGCTGTAGTTGTCTGACTGATTTTTTAGGTAGACCTGTAAAGATGCTGTTACAGTAATCAAGCCTACTGAAGATGAATGCATGGACTAGTTTTTCCAGGTCCTGTTGAGACATCAGATCTTTTATCCTTGAAATATTCTTGAGGTGATAGTAAGCTGATTTTGTTATTGTCTTAATGTGTTTTTCTAAGTTTAGGTCTGCATCCATCACTACACCCAAATTTCTCGCCTGGTTTGTGGTTTTTAGGTGTATAGATTGAAGTTCTCTGGTGACCTGTAATCGTTTTTCTTTGGCACCAAAGACTATTACTTCAGTTTTGTTTTTGTTTAGCTGGAGAAAATTGTGGCACAGCCAGTCATTAATTTCCTCAATGCATTTACCAAGAGCCTGTACAGGGCCTCGGTCTCCTGGTGACATTGTGATATATATCTGTGTGTCATCTGCATAGCTGTGATAGTTTATTTTGTTGTTCTTTATAATCTGTGCCAGTGGGAGCATGTAAATGTTAAACAGAAGGGGTCCCAGGATGGAACCTTGGGGAACTCCGCATGTGATACTTGTCTGCTCAGATGTGAAGTTACCTATTGATACAAAGTATTTCCTGTTTTCTAAGTATGTTTTGAACCAGTTTAGTACAGTTCCTGAAAGACCTGCCCAGTTCTCCAGTCGTTTGAGTAATATGTTGTGGTCAACTGTGTCAAATGCTGCACTGAGATCCAGTAAAACTAAGACTGACATTTTTCCACTGTCTGTGTTCAGACATATGTCATTAAACACTTTGGTCAGAGCGGTTTCAGTGCTGTGGTTCTGTCTAAAACCTGACTGGAAGGCATCATAGCAGTTATTCTGTGTTAAGAAGTAATTGAGCTGTTGAGAAACTGCTTTATCAATGATCTTACTTAAAAATGGGAGATTTGAGATCGGCCTGTAGTTATTCATTTGTGTCTTGTCAAGATTGTCCTTTTTCAGTATAGGTTTAATTACAGCAGTTTTTAGTGGTTCTGGAAACACACCTGATATTAAAGAAAAGTTTACGATCTGTAACAGGTCTGACTCCAAAGTCTTTGAGACCTTTTTGAAAAAACTTGTTGGCAGGACATCTAAACAGCAAGAGGAGGAGTTCAGTTGACCCAAGATGTCCTCCAGGTCTTTGCTGTTAATAGGGTGAAACTGGTTCATGGTATTTAAACAGTTTTTTGGTGGACACAGTACATATCCTGGATCTGCTGTTGATGTACTAATTGCTTGTCTAATCTTTCGGATTTTTTCTGTGAAGAATTTGGCAAAGTCATTGCAGGCCATGGTCGAATGAAGTTCAGCTGCCACTGACACAGGAGGGTTTGTTAGCCTGTCAACTGTAGAAAATAAGACCCGAGCATTATGACTGTTTTTGGTGATGATGTCAGAGAAGTAGGACCTCCTTGCACTCCTCAGTTGTAAATTATAATTGTGAAGTTTCTCTTTATAGATGTCATAATGAACCTGGAGGTTTGTTTTTCTCCATCTGCGCTCAGCTTTCCTACACTCTCTTTTTTCATTTTTCACCAGTGTGGAGTTTCTCCATGGAGACTTCTTCCTTCCAGAGATAGCCTTCACCTTAATGGGAGCAATAGTGTCCATTACATTTAACATTTTAGCATTGAAGCTAGTGACGAGCTCATTGACTGAACCTCTGGACAGGTCAGGTGTTAATGGGAAGACCTGGTTAAAGATCTCACTACTGTGTTCAGTTATACACCGTTTTGTGATCACTGCTGTTGATATATTTGTGTGGGCTGAGATTTTACTTTCAAAGAAAACACAGTAATGATCAGACAGGCCAACATCAGACACAGTAACCTTTGAAATGCTCAGGCCCTTGGAGATCAGTAGGTCAAGAGTGTGTCCTCTATTATGTGTGGCCTCTGTTACATGCTGAGTCAGCCCAAAGTTGCCCAGAGTGTTACTCAGGTCTTTTGTCCCTTTGTCCTGAGGGTTGTCCACATGGATGTTAAAATCCCCAACAATAATTACACAGTCGAAATCAACACAGATCACAGACAGCAGTTCACTGAGGTCATTAAAAAAGTCTGTGCAGTATTTGGGAGGCCTGTAAACATTAAGGCACACAACTTTGGATGGGGCCTTCAGCTGTAAAGCCACATATTCAAAAGACTGAAAACTACCAAGAGATAACTGCTTACATTGAAATGATTCATTAAATAAGACAGCAACCCCTCCTCCTCTCCTGCTCACCCTGGCCTCACTGATAAAACTGTAGTTAGGAGGGGTCGTCTCGATGAGAACAGCTCCACTGTTACTTTGGTCCAACCAAGTTTCAGTTAAAAACATAAAATCAAGGCTGTGCTCGGTGATTAAATCATTAATTAAAAATGTTTTCCCAGCTAAAGATCTAATGTTTAATAAAGCCAACTTAAGTGTTTTAGAGGTATTATTTGCCCCCTTGTGTTTGGGAGCAGTCTGTGGCACACAAGGTATGTTTACTATATTTAAAGATCTTTTAAAGTGCAGCTCTCTGTGTTTTGACCAGGCCACATGTCGCCTTCTGTCACCTAAAAGTACAGAAATTTTAAAACCTTCTAGTAAACAGGGTCCCAGCTTCTCCTGGGAAAAGTCACCACTGCCATAATCCTCACAGCCTGGACCCTCCACACATCACACATCAGACTGCGGAGACAGAGCATGAAGGTGATAAGGAGGAACTAAGGGGGGCGAGGCTGCGCAATGTAACTTCGATTGCTCTGTTGAGGGCGGGGCTCGATGGCGAACCTTTGGCTGCTCTGGTGGGGGGTTTATGGGGGACAAAAAGGAATTGGGCCGGGGGGTAGATCTGAGCCCAGCATTGACCCGCTCCATCATCTCCTCAGTGAATTTCAGGTGTGGGGAGGAGGGAGAAAGGGAGGGGGAGGAGGGTGAAGGCCTATCAGGGGTTTGGGGGACTGGGGGAGGTCGTGGTCCCTGGTCCTGGTCGTTGGTGTTGTTGAGAGAGTTGGAGGCAAATAGGGACCCCTCTTCTTGCCTCTGATGTCTCTCCTTTCTGAGGCTCTTCCCGGGTGGGGGCAGATGGAGCTCCTCCTCAAGGTTTCTGCTGGGCTTTGTCTGTTCTTGGAGTACTATTTGTTCCTTTTTATGAGATAACTCCTCGTTTATCTCAGCCTTGGCACCAAGCACAGATGGATGACGTATGGAATAAAACAAGTTGGAGGTGAACATGTCTGTGAAGGTTCTCAGTCAGAGAACTCAGATGAGAGGTGAAACGTCTTCAAGCAACTTAAAGAAGTCCAGACGCTTTTCTTTGCAAACTCCTTTGACTTGGAGGTGAACAGTTTCACCCCTGACTTGTTAAAATTAAATCCATTTGCTTTAAACAGATGCCTGCGTTCCCAAAAAATATTAAAGTTGTTGATAAAATGCACTGAGTGGTCAGTACATGCTGATATAAGCCATTTATTCAGTGCAAACAATCTGCTGAATCTCTCGTCTCCTCCTCTGACGGGCGGTACAGGTCCACTGATGAATACAGCTGCATTCAGAGAGTTTACAGTATTTAATAATCCAGTAAAGTCCCGTTTCAGAACCTCCGACTGTTGTTTGGACACATCGTTTGACCCTGTATGCAGAACAATGTTTGTCACAGTTGGATATTCATCTGCAATCTGAAGAATTCTCTCCTTCAGGTTGTTGACCATATCCTTAGGAAAACAGAGGACTTTAGTGTTCTTACCGCACATCCTTTGTACATCCTTTACGGCAGAGTCACCCAAAATCAGAGTTTCAGGCCTAGCCTTTAGCTTTCCCTGTGGCCTTTTACTTTTCAACAGTAGTGATCTTTGTGTGGTAATCCGTTGTGTTTAGGACCACGGTGCACCTTCCCTTATCCACTCACATCCTGGGCCATCTGACCTCAGGAATTCACATGACAAGGTGGGGCCAGGTTTCACAATGAGCTCACCCGAAACCTTGGCTGATTAGGTCCCACACCCGCTTTCACACCTTGGCGCATGTGATTAGAGGATCACCAGGGGGTCCTTTGTCCCTCCTTGGGGGGATACTCCCACTGGGTTTAAATCTGGGACTCTCGGCCATTTGACCTTAGAACTGAAGAAGCTTCTCGGATGAGAAGTGAAACGTCTTCAAGCAACTTAAAGAAGTCCAGACGCTTTTCTTTGCAAACTCCTTTGACTACGATGACCTGGATGAGTGAGAAACTTCACAGAAATAAAGAAACAAACTAATTTTTGCTTTTTTTTTTACATTAAAACCACTTTGTAGAACATCACATCAGTAACAATGTAGAATCCATGTCATTTATAGTTTACAAATGACAAAATGTTCACATAAAATCATGACAGCATTTAAATAATATCACCCTCTACTAGCATCTGAAAAGTTATCACTACATATACAGCACAAGACTTTTAAGAGTATTTAACAAGAACATTTTTCCCTGGTGCCCCACTGATTACCACACTGGGGCACATGTTCACCAAAATGCAGCAAACCTTCACCATCTTATCCAGAAGGGTCACCTCTTCACCCTCACATGGAAGAAGTAATCTGATTAGCATGTAGCATGTGGTTTGAAGCAGGGATTTCGTAGTGCCCCATGTGTAGCGTTGGAACCCAGTCAGGATTTGTGTCATTCATTTCATAGGCTGGTTTGCTGCAATAATGAAAAACAATTAGCAACTCTATAAATAGAACGTAGTTCTACAAAATCACTCATTAGGATGTTTGTTCTAATTTGCTATGACCTCAGAACGCATTGAAAATAAAACTAATAGGCTCTAAAGTGTAATATGAACGTATTTAGATCTTACCTGAATGAAAATGTCTTGGAGATTTTCAAAAACTCAGGTTTTGCGTTTACATGTGGACGAGGAATACTTAGTTCATCCCGCAACATCAAAGTGCCTTTTTTCACGTCACGCCGTGTGCCACGTTATTGTTTACATGAGATGAATTTCTACAATGGCGGACAGAGACAAAATACTGTTACTGTTAACCTTACTATCTGCAGTTTTTACACGCTTACATATATACACACAGTTACTGTCCCTCCATTTAGAAAAACAGAGGCATCAGAATGTTATTATTTTACATGTAGTTGTTTTTTCCTGTGTAATAATATTCAACATTGCTATCAATACTTCTTTCAACAAATGCCTCTCTGTGCAAAATGGGTTCAAAAACATAAAACAACTATGGGATACTGTTTGTCCGTGATTTGAACCAGGGGAACAAGTTGTGGCAGGATCACCCTGATATTATTTGTATCCCATGGTAACTTTACTGTATAAAGAGCTAATATCTCCAAAATGTCAGAATTAGTTAGTCATTATAAGAAGTGTTTGTGAACTAAAAATCAAGAATGTGGAATACTGTTTGTCCATAATTTGGACAGCCCAGCGTGTGCTCCCGACGCAGGGAAATCCAATTCTGCAGGGGAGACCTACCTTGGCACTTGTGCAGGTGAAGCCAAAAGCAAGATATGCTTCACCATATTCTCTAGCATATATTCTTTCTAGAAAGAAAGAATGTCTCCAAAAGTTGAATCTGTTCATCTGGACGTAGCGTTTTGTGGGAGAAACGTTTCGTCACTCATCCAAGTGACTTCTTCAGTCTCAGCTGACTGCAGGTTTCCCCAAACCTTATAAACAGTACATTTGCATAATGACTGAAACCAGCCCACTGAAGGAACAATGGGCTGTGAGGTCAGTTCCTTAATCATAATTATGCAAATTCCCATGACCATTGATCAACAATCACTGACCAAAACCCACTGATCAAATAACACTGATCAATGGCCATGAGTACCATTCACAGAGAGTTGGGGAATGGCTGCAATCACAGCATTGTAAGATGGCGAAAAAAAAAGAAAGAATGTATTTAGTAGAAGTCTTTCTGAAAGTGCTATAACTAAGTTTCAGGATATAATTTGTCCACTGTTATCTTTTTCAGTGACATGTACTAACACAGTGCAGAACAGCTACCTAAACTCTACTCTCACAGAGGTTTATTATCTTAGTGGCGCTGTCACTTGGTGTTCGCTCGCTTTGTGGTAGAGTATCACTTCCTGTTCCTGCTCAAACACAGTGGTGTTTCTGAGTAGCTTTTCTGCTTAGCAATTTAATTTAAATCTTTTGACACATCCCTTTTTCATAGTATAACCTTAACGTGCTTCATCTGAATCACCCTTTCTGTGTACTCACTACCTAATTTATAGCCAAAGTATTCACTCACTGTCTCTTTACTGTTTCACGAGCTTAGCTTAGCTCGTAGCCGACTCGTTAGCACCATGGCTACTTCACCTGTCCCTCCTGCACTTTCCTGCTCATTGTGTCAGATGTTTAGTTACTCCTCGGCCTCCTGTAGCAGTAATGATACCTGTAACAAATGTAGCATATTTGCAGCTCTGGAGGCCAGGATTACTGAATTGGAGACTCGGCTTCGCAGCCTTCATTCACCCGTAGCTAGCCAGGTCCCTGTAGCTGGTGCAGCCGAAGATAGCGTAGGCCCCGCTAGCTGTTCCCCGGCAGACCCCAAGCAACTGGGGAAAGAGGGCGGCTGGGTGACGGTGAGGAGGAAGCATAGTCCTAAACAGAAGCCCCAGGTACACCACCAACCTGTTCATGTGTCTAACCGTTTTTCCCCACTCGGCGACACACCCGCCGGGGGTCAAACTCTGGTAATTGGTGATTCTGTTCTCAGACATGTGAAGCTAGAGACACCGGCAACCATAGTCAATTGTCTTCCAGGGCCCAGAGCAGGCGACATTGAAGGAAATTTAAAACTGCTGGCTAAGGGTAAACGTAAATACAGTAAGATCATAATTCACGTCGGCAGTAATGACACCCGTTACGCCAATCGGAGGTCACTAAAATCAATATTGAATCGGTGTGTAACTTTGCCAAAACAATGTCGGACTCTGTAGTTTTCTCTGGTCCCCTCCCCAATCAGACCAGGAGTGACATGTTTAGCTGCATGTTCTCCTTACATTGCTGGCTGTCTGAGTGGTGTCCCAGAAACGATGTGGGCTTCATAGATAATTGGCAAACCTTCTGGAGGAAACCTGGTCTTGTTAGGAGAGACGGCATCCATCCCACTTTGGATGGAGCAGCTCTCATTTCTAGAAATATGGACCAATTTATTAAAGCCCCCAAAATATGACTATCCAGAGTTGGGACCAGGAAGCAGAGTTGCAGTCTTACACGCCTCTCTGCAGCTTCTCTCCTCCTGCTACCCCCCCAAAAACCCATCTCCATTGAGACTGTGTCAGCTCCCAAAAAGACAAAAAAGAAACTAAAAACCAGCAATAAACAACTTAAACATAAAAAAATCACAAAGAAAGAACAATACAGTATCCACATCTGAACCAAAGAGTAAAACAGTGAAATGTGGATTATTAAATATTAGGTCTCTTGATCTTTTTGTTGTTGAATCGATTGATCAACAAATCGATTTACTCTGCCTTACAGAAACCTGGTTGCAGCAGGATGAGTATGTTAGTTTAAATGAATCAACACCCCCGAGTCATTCTAACTACCAGAAATCTCGAAGCACAGGCCGAGGGGGCGGTGTGGCAGCAATTTTTCACACCAGTCTATTAATTAACGAAAGACCAAGACAGACTTTTAATTCATTTGAAAGCCTGATGCTTAGCCTCGTCCACCCCAGCTGTAAAACTAAGAAACCAGTCTTACTTGTTATTATCTATCGTCCACCTGGGCCTTACACAGAGTTTCTCTCTGATTTCTCAGACTTTTTATCCGATTTAGTGCTCAGCTCAGATAAAATAATTATTGTGGGTGATTTTAACATCCATGTAGATGCTAAAAATGACAGCCTCAACATGGCATTTAATCTGTTATTAGACTCAATTGGCTTCTCTCAAAATGTAAAAGAACCCACCCACCACTTTAATCACACTCTAGATCTTGTTTTAGCATATGGCATAGAAACTGAACATTTAACAGTGTTTCCTGAAAACCCTCTGCTGTCTGATCATTTCCTGATAACATTTACATTTACAATAATTGATTACACAGCAGTGGACTTTATCAAAGTAGATGTCTTTCTGAAAGTGCTGTAACTAAGTTTAAGAATATAATCCACCCACTGTTATCATCTTCAATGCCCTGTACCAACATAGAGCAGAGCAGCTATCTGAACGCTACTCCAACAGAGGTCGATTATCTTGTTAATAATTTTACCTCCTCACTACGTACGACTCTGGATACTGTAGCTCCTGTGAAAACTCATCATTTAGCCTGGGGAAATAGTTTGCTGCTTTATAAGAAAGCCCTCCGCAAAGCCAGAACATCTTACTATTCGTCACTGACTGAAGAAAATAAGAACAACCCCAGGTTTCTCTTCAGCATTGTAGCCAGGCTGACAAAAAGTCAGAGCTCTACTCAGCCAACAATCCCTTTAACGTTAACTAGTAATGACTTCATGAACTTCTTCACAAATAAAATTTTTATCATTAGAGAAAAAATTACCAATAATCATCCCACAGATGTAATATCGTCTGCAGCTACTTTTAGTACCATCGATGTTAAGTTAGACTCTTTTTCTCCAATTGATCTTTCTGAGTTAACTTCAATAATTAATTCCTCCAATCCATCAACGTGTTTTTTAGACCCCATTCCTACAAAACTGCTCAAAGAAGTCCTGCCATTAATTAATTCTTCGATCTTAAATATGATCAACCTGTCTCTAATAATCGGCTATGTACCACAGGCCTTCAAGGTGGCTGTAGTTAAACCTTTACTTTAAAAGCCATCTCTAGACCCAGCTGTCTTAGCTAATTATACGCCAATCTCCAACCTTCCTTTCATATCAAACATCCTTGAAAGAACAGTTGTCAAACAGCTAACAGATCATCTGCAGAGCAATGGCTTATTTGAAGCGTTTCAGTCAGGTTTCAGAGCTCATCACAGCACAGAAACAGCTTTAGTGAAGGTTACAAATGATCTTCTTATGGCCTCTGACAGTGGACTCATCTCTGTGCTTGTCCTGCTAGACCTCAGTGCTGCGTTCGATACTGTTGACCATAATATCCTATTAGAGCGATTAGAACATGCTGTAGGTATTACAGGTACTGCACTGCAGTGGTTTGTATCATATCTATCTAATAGACTCCAATTTGTACATGTAAATGGAGAGTCCTCTTCACCCACTAAGGTCAATTATGGTGTTCCACAGGGTTCGGTGCTAGGACCAATTCTATTTACATTATACATGCTTCCCTTAGGCAACATCATTAGAAGACAGAGCATAAATTTTCACTGCTATGCAGATGACACGCAGCTCTATCTATCCATGAAGCCAGGTGTCACAGACCAATTAGTTAAACTGCAGGAATGTCTTAAAGACATAAAGACCTGGATGGCCGCTAACTTTCTGCTTCTTAATTCAGATCAAACTGAGGTTATTGTACTCGGCCCTGAAAATCTTAGAAATATGGTGTCTAACCAGATTCTTACTCTGGATGGCATTACCTTGGCCTCCAGTAATGCTGTGAGGAATCTTGGAGTCATTTTTGACCAGGACATGTCCTTCAATGCACATATTAAACAAATATGTAAGACTGTTTTCTTCCATTTGCGCAACATCTCTAAAATTAGAAATATCCTGTCTTAGAGTGACGCTGAAAAACTAGTTCTTGCATTTATTACTTCCAGGCTGGACTACTGTAATTCATAATTATCAGGATGTCCTAAAAACTCGCTGAAAAGCCTTCAGCTGATCCAAAATGCTGCAGCAAGAGTCCTGACAGGGACTAGAAAGAGAGAGCATATTTCTCCTGTTTTGGCTTCCCTTCATTGGCTTCCTGTTAAATCCAGAATTGAATTCAAAATCCTGCTCCTCACATACAAGGTCTTAAATAATCAGGCCCCATCTTATCTTAATGACCTTGTAGTACCATATCACCCTATTAGAGCACTTCGCTCTCGCACTGCAGGCCTACTTGTTGTTCCTAGAGTATTTAAAAGTAGAATGGGAGGCAGAGCTTTCAGTTTTCAGGCCCCTCTTCTGTGGAACCAGCTTCCAGTTTGGATTCGGGAGACAGACACTATCTCTACTTTCAAGATTAGGCTTAAAACTTTCCTTTTTGTTAAAGCATATAGTTAGGGCTGGACCAGGTGACCCTGAATGCTCCCTTAGTTATGCTGCAATAGATGTAGGCTGCCGGGGATTCCCATGATGCATTGAGTTTTTCCTTTCCAGTCACCTTTCTCACTCACTATATGTTAATAGACCTCTCTGCATCGAATGATATCTGTTATTAATCTCTGTCTCTCTTCCACAGCACGTCTTTCATCCTGTTTTCCTTCTCTCACCCCAACCGGTCGCAGCAGATGGCCGCCCCTCCCTGAGCCTGATTCTGCCGGAGGTTTCTTCCTGTTAAAAGGGAGTTTTTCCTTCCCACTGTCGCCAAAGTGCTTGCTCATAGGGGGTCATATGATTGTTGGGTTTTTCTCTGTATTTATTATTTTGCTATCTACTGTACAATATAAAGCGCCTTGAGGCGACTTTTGTTGTGATTTGGCGCTATATAAATAAAATTGAATTGAATTGAATTTTGAATTGAATTGAATTGAATTGAATTATTAATAGTATCACATCCTCACTCTGTATGACTCTTGATTCAGTGGCTCTTCTGAAAAAGAAACCCTCAAAACAGAAGCACAACTCTCAAACGCACACCTTAAAGCAGAAGACATAAGCTGGAGAGGAAATGGTACGTCACTAATTCAGAAGATGTTCATTGAGCTTGGAAAAAGAGTTTGTTGCTCTATGAAAACACTCTCAGTAAAGCTAGAACATCTTACTATTTATCAATGATAAGAAAGTAAGACAAGAAAATAAGAACATCTCCAGGGTTTTTCTTCACTGCTGTAGACATCCTGACAGAGTCAGAGCACTTTTGAACAAACTATTCCTAGGTAGTAATGAATTCATAAATTTCAGAAGCCGCATCGGTGAAAGTTAGAAATGATCTTATGGCCTCTGACAGTGGACTCATCTCCTGCCTCAGTGCAGGATTCAATACTGTTGACCATAATATTGTATTACAGATATTAGAGCATGCTGTAGGTAGGTATTAAATGTACTGTACAGTAGTGGTTTGAATAATATATATCTAATAAGCTCCGATTTTTGGTTTTTACCACATTATAAGCTTAATTATGGAATTCCACAGGGTCCAATGCCCGGACCAATTCTATTTACATCATACATGGAGTATGCAACTTAGGCAGAATCAGTAGAAGGCATGCTATGTAGTTGATACCCAGGTTTATCTGTCCATGAAACCAGATGACACACACCAATTAGTTATTACTCATTACTACTACAGAACACATAAAGACCTGGGTGACTTCTAATTTCCTGCTTCAAAATTCATATAAGACTGAGGTTATTGTACTCTCCTCTTAAACTCTTGGTTTGTGAAAAGAATACAATGATGTCTAACCATGGTATCTAGTTACTCTGGATGGCATTGCATTGATCTCCATTAATATTGTAAGCAATCTTGGACTAATTTTTGACCAGAGTGTGTGCTTGCTGTCACGCTGTCCTTGTTGGCTGTGTTTCTCTGTGCTTTCTCGTTCCTGGTTTTTTCCTGGCAAGTTTTTGTATGTTTTAGTTTGAGTGTTTAATGCTAGAGCAATAACGCTGCCTCACTGAGTTCATCCCCCTCTCTCTGAGTCCTGCATGTAGGTCCTGTATTGCCTGCCACACAGCCGGATATGACAAAAAATGGTGTTCCACAGGGTTCGGTGCTAGGACCAATTCTGTTTACATTATACATGCTTCCCCTAGGCAGCATCATTAGAAGACAGCATAAATTTTCACTGCTATGCAGATGACACCCAGCTCTATCTATCCATGAAGCCAGGTAACACACACCAATTAGTTAAACTGCAGGAATGTCTTAAAGACATAAAGACCTGGATGGCCGCTAACTTTCTGCTTCTTAATTCAGATAAAACTGAGGTTATTGTACTCGGCCCTGAAAATCTTAGAAATATGGTATCTCACCAGATTCTTACACTGGATGGCATTACCTTGGCCTCCAGTAATGCTGTGAGGAACCTTGGAGTCATTTTTGACCAGGACATGTCCTTCAACGCACATATTAAACAAATATGTAAGGCTGTTTTCTTCCATTTGCGCAACATCTCTAAAATTAGAAATATCCTGTCTCAGAGTGACGCTGAAAAACTAGTTCATGCATTTATTACTTCCAGGCTGGACTACTGTAATTCATAATTATCAGGATGTCCTAAAAACTCGCTGAAAAGCCTTCAGCTGATCCAAAATGCTGCAGCAAGAGTCCTGACAGGGACTAGAAAGAGAGAGCATATTTCTCCTGTTTTGGCTTCCCTTCATTGGCTTCCTGTTAAATCCAGAATTGAATTCAAAATCCTGCTCCTCACATACAAGGTCTTAAATAATCAGGCCCCATCTTATCTTAATGACCTTGTAGTACCATATTACCCTATTAGAGCACTTCGCTCTCGCACTGCAGGCCTACTTCTTGTTCCTAGAGTATTTAAAAGTAGAATCGGAGGGACAGCCTTCAGTTTTCAGGCCCCTCTTCTGTGGAACCAGCTTCCAGTTTGGATTCGGGAGACAGACACTATCTCTACTTTCACGATTAGGCTTAAAACTTTCCTTTTTGTTAAAGCATATAGTTAGGGCTGGACCAGGCGACCCTGAATGCTCCCTTAGTTATGCTGCAATAGACGTAGGCTGCCGGGGATTCCCATGATGCATTGAGTTTTTCCCTTCCAGTCACCTTTCTCACTCACTATGTGCTAATAGACCTCTCTGCATCGAATCATATCTGTTATTAATCTCTGTCTCTCTTCCACAGCATGTCTTTCATCCTGTTTTCCTTCTTTCACCCCAACCGGTCGCAGCAGATGGCCGCCCCTCCCTGAGCCTGGTTCTGCCGGAGGTTTCTTCCTGTTAAAAGGGAGTTTTTCCTTCCCACTGTCGCCAAAGTGCTTGCTCATAGGGGGTCATATGATTGTTGGGTTTTTCTCTGTATTTATTATTGTGCTATCTACTGTACAATATAAAGCGCCTTGAGGCGACTTTTGTTGTGATTTGGCGCTATATAAATAAAATTGAATTGAATTGAATTGAATTCCCAGGCATGGTGTCAGGCCAGGTGGGGTTCTCCCTGATTATTGACAGAGCATCTCGATTACTTGAGCTGCCCTACCAAAGGTCCCTGTTAAAGGAACCTCAAGGATTGATGATGTCATGCAGCCAAAGCACCTTCAATTGCAGGTGCAGCTGCTGCCTGATTTTCAAGGCGTGGTATGCAGTTCGGGGCTCCTGCCACCCTGCACAAACCGATATAGCAAAATTGGTATGGCCCCGATCTGGCCCATACAATGTGCTTCCACATGGCCCACATACCGCAAAGAATGACGGCCCTTTGGTGGCCCAGATCTGGTTTCCCAGATGTGGCCCACACATGGGCCAGCATAAGGCCAGTTGCAGGCACACTGGTGGTCCTGTGCTGGCCCATGTGTTGCTTACCTCTGGCAAACCTGATCTGGACCAGCAAAGGGCCGTCTTTCTTTGCGGTATGTGAGCCATGTGTAAGTTGTGTGCAGCCACGGGCCAGTTGCAGACACAGTGGTGGCCCAGTGCTGGCACAGATGTCAGCCTAATGTGTACCTTAATCAAGCCATGTAATAACAACATGTGCCGGAACATAATAGTGCAAAAGTAACATGACCGAACTTTGTTCAGATAGTGAATGGACTGACTCTTTTATAGCACTTCTCTACTCCCCCAGTTTACTCACTGTGCTCTATACAACATGCCAGATTCACCCAATCAGACACTTTCTTTAAACTGAGTGCTTCCTAACTACATTTATACTCTTGACATGCAGACTGGAGGAACCAGGGGTCGAACCACTAACCTTCCAATCAGTAGATGACCTGCTCTACCGCCTGAGTTACAGCCACCCAGTGGCAAAGGCGAGTAAATTGTCACGAGGTTTTGGATAAAGTGTACACTCACAAACCTGTCAAATCTGCATTTGAAACGTTAGCTACTATAGCAGCATAGTATTGCAACATGGCATTTGGGTCTTCTAACTAAAATAGGGAAATAGGAACATAAATAGTGCCATCATTGCTAGACCTGGCCCATATCTGGTTGACATACACCCTGCCATGACACCAGTCAGTCAGAAGTGCCAGTTTGATGCCAGATCCAGGGAAGACCTGTTTTCTATGACCCTGGGCCACATAACCCAAATTGAAATCGGGCCAGATGCGGCATGCCATCACGTAGACAGTGCCATCTATGCCAGGCCTGGCCCACATCTGGATGACATACGTCTTGTCATGCCAGACGTCAACCAGCAGTGCTGACTTGATACCAGATCCGGGCCAGACCTGCTTGCTATGTAGGAATGGTCCGCTGCCTGAACACGGTTTACTGCCATGCATGGCTGGGAGCAGATTGCCTGTGGCCCCCTCCACCCTGGCCCCTCTGGACACCCCCTTGGGCTCCCTCCTGGGGAGGGCTGCATGTCCTAACAGGGATGTTAAGGTGATGAACCTGTTTGCAAAGCTGCACAGGGCCATGGCAACCCAGGCTTGTATATAAAAAGAATAGAACAAAATGTACATCTGTCACCATACATATGTACGATGAGTGTGAGTGTATGTGAGTTCATGGTGGTTATGGCTTTTGGGAAGAAACTGTTCTTGAGTCTGTTGGTCTTTGTGCTGATGCACCTGTAGTGCCTCCCTGAGGGAAGCAGTTTGAACAGGTCAAAACCAGGGCGGGAGCTGTTCTTGGTGATGTTTGTTGCTCTGCTAAAGCAGCGAGAGGAATAAATGTCCATCAGGGAGGGGACAGGGCAGCCCGTGATCTTCTGGTCTGTGATGGTGATGTTGTCTGTCCAGGAGATGTCAGTGGAGGTGTAAGGTGTGGACCCTCTCCACACACTCCCTGCTGATGTCTGCCTGTCAGTCTGTCTGTTCAACTCGACGGCCATCTTGTTACTTTACTTGCGGCACTTGGCTTGTCAGTTGCAGGCAAGCTCTGGGGACCTAGACGGTGCAGGGGAGCTACTGACTGCTTCCTTGCACCCACCCTCACTCATGAAGGAGCAAGCCATATCTAACAGTGCTCCTTAGCCTCATTCTGGGTGGCATGTCACCACCTCTGGCTGTCCTTGTCCTGGCTCCGGCAGGATGACCGGGACTGCCTAATGAGGCTGCTGGTTGACCGTACAGCCAAGTTGGGCCTAGGGGCAGCTGATACTCCATACATATGGAATATGTATTGGAGTGGAGAGAAAGTCTCAACATGATAGAGAATATATGGTTACACTGTATCCTTGGTTATCTGAGTGAGAGACTTCTGGCTGCTCGGCCAATCAGACTATCACCGGTTTCATGTCTGCACAGCTGTTTTATACGTAAGCTGTGGGGCATGGCCGGCTAGCCGAAGTGTCTTAAGGAAGTATCCACATGCTACGACCAAGCATGTCAGGTATGTATCGGAGTGGAGAGACAGTCTCTCACTCAGAGAACAAAGGTAACAGTGCAGTACCAGTACAATGGCTAAGGAATTATCTTCTATTTTTCATTAACCAATATTCATGAATATTGGTCCATAGCGGCAAATCACAATAACATTCGCCTCAAGGTGCTTTATATTGTACAGTAGATTGTACAATAAGAAATACAGAGAAAAACCCAGTGTTACGAAATAAATATATATTCTTAGTGCTTATTTTCTGTTTATATTGTTTTATACAGGCCAGTGTAGGAAAACGCCCCTGTGAGTTAGAATGTGTGCCAAAAGTCACAGAGTACTAACAGATATGATTTAATGCAGAGAGGTCTATTAACACATAGTGAGTGAGAAAGGTGACTGGAAAGGAAAAACTCAATGCATCATGGGAATCCCCCGGCAGCCTACGTCTATTGCAACATAACTAAGGGAGGATTCAGGGTCACCTGGTCCAGCCCTAAGTATATGCTTTACCAAAAGCATATAGTTAGTTATAGTTAGTTAGCTGTGGCTCAGGTGGTAGAGCAGATCAGCTACTAATTGGAAGGTTGGTGGTTCGATTCCTTCCTCCAGTCTGCATGCCAAATATCCTCGGGCAAGATACTAACCCCAAATTGCCCTCCGATGAGTTCATCGGAATGTGTGTGAATGCTTATTAGTTGCACTTGAGTTTAGAAGTGCTTATATGATTGGGTGAATGAGGCATGTTCTATAGAGCACTTTGAGTACTCTGGGAGAGTAGAAAAGCACTATATAAGAATCAGTCCATTTACCAAAAAGGAAAGTTTTAAGCCTAATCTTAAAAGTAGAGATAGTGTCTGTCTCCTGAATCCAAACTGGAAGCTAGTTCTACAGAAGAGGGGCCTGAAAACTGAAGGCTCTCCCTCCCATTCTACTTTTAAATACTCTAGGAACAACAAGTAAGCCTGCAGTGTGAGAGCGAAGTGCTCTAATAGGTTGATATGGTACTAAAGGGTCATTAAGATAAAATGGGGCCTGATTATTTAAGACCTTGTATGCGAGGAGCACGATTTTGAATTAATCTTGATGCATTCTCAATCATCCAGGAAAATAAATCTCCAAAAGTTGATTCTGTTCATCTGGATGTAGCGTTTTGTGGGAGAAACGTTTCGTCACTCATCCAAGTGACTTCTTCAGTCTCAGCTGACTGCAGGTTTCCCCAATCTTATAAACAGTACATTTGCATAATGACTGAAACCAGCCCACTGAAAGAACAATGTCTGAAGCAGTTAGAACAAGACAAGGCTATTGACCGGACCTCATACCACAGGCTATACCCAGGGGAGTCTACACCAAGTCTGTATGGTTTACCGAAAATACATAAACAGGGTGCACCTTTAAGACCAATTGTCTGCATGATCAACTCTGTCACCTATAACATCTCCAAGTTTCTGGTTTCGATCCTCAACCCACTGGTGGGCAGCTCTGAACACCACATCCGGAACACCCTGGATTTTGTTGAGAAGGTTAGAGATGTCATTATGGAGGCAGATGAAACCATGGTCTCGTACAACGTTACATCTCTCTTCACTTGCATCCCAGTCACGGAAGCGTTGGAGGTAGTCCGTAAGAGATTACAGGATGACACCAACCTCAGCAACAGGACCACTCTCAGCATTGACCAAGTGTGTTTGCTTTTGGAACTGTGTCTTCATTCCACCTACTTCACATACAAGGGTCAGTTCTACAGGCAGAAACATGGGTGTGCCATGGGCTCCCCAGTTTCACCCATCGTGGCCAATTTGTACATGGAAGAAGTGGAAAAGAGGGCTTTGCTATCCTACCCTGGAACACCACCAAGCCATTGGTTCAGATATGTGGATGACACCTGGGTGAAAATCACATCTCAGGACATACTACATTTCACGGATCACATTAACTCGGTGGACCAACACATCAAATTCACCAGAGAGGATATGAAAAGTGGCAGGTTAGCCTTCTTAGACTGTGAGATTTCCATCAGTAATGGGGGACATCTAAAAGCTGACATGTACCGTAAACCTACAAATACGGATCAGTACCTAAGGTTTGACTCTCATCATCCACTGGAGCACAAACGCTACAACACAGAGCGAACACCATCCCCACAGACACAGCGGCCAGGGAGGCAGAAGAACAGCACATCAAGAAGGCCCTGAGTAAATGTGGTTATCCCAGCTGGACTTTTGTCAAAGCTAGAAAGGCTCCTAAAGAAAGCTCCAGCCAATTCAGGAGAGAAGGACAACCGCTGCCCAAGCGAAACCTGTAGTGATCCCATATGTGTCAGGAGTATCGGAACAGTTGAGACGCATTTTTTCTAAACACCGGGTCTCTGTGGCTTTTAAACCCCAAAACACGCTGCGCCAAAAATTGGTCAACCCAAGGATCGGGTCCCCCGACACAAACAGAGTAACATAGTGTATGCTGTTAAGTGCCAGGAGGATTGCCAGGATTTATACATCAGGGAAACCAAACAACCACTGGCGAAGCGGATGGCACAACACAAAAGAGCTACCTTGTCAGGCCAGGACTCTGCTGTCTATTTACACCTACAGGCCAGTGGACACTCTTTCAATGATGAGGATGTACACATCCTGGACAGGGAAGAATGCTGGTTTGCGCGCAGAGTCAAGGAGGCCATTTACGTGAAAAGGGAAAGACCATCACTGAATCGAGGAGGGGACCTAAGGATACATATATTGCCATCTTACAGTGCTGTGATTGCAGCCATTCCCCAACTCTCTGTGAATAGTGCTCATTGCCATTGATCAGTGGTCTTTGATCAGTGGATTTTGGTCAGTAGTTGTTGATCAACTATCATGAGAATTTGCATAATTATGATTAAGGAACTGACCTCCCAGCCCATTGTTCTTTCAGTGGGCTGGTTTCAGTCATTATGCAAATGTACTGTTTATAAGATCTGGGGAAACCTGCAGTCAGCTGAGACTGAAGAAGTCATTTGGATGAGTGACGAAACGTTTCTCCCACAAAACGCTACGTCCAGATGAACAGAATCAAGTTTTGGAGATTTTGATTTCAATTCTGGATTTAACAGGAAGCCAGTAAAGGGAAGCCAATAAGGGAGAAATCTGCTTTCTTTTTCTAGTCCCTGTCAGTACTCTTCCTGCAGCATTGTGCATTAACTGAAGGCCTTTCAGTGAGTTTTTAGGACATCCTGATAATAACGAATTACAGTAGTCCAGCCTGGAAGTAATAAATGCATGAACTAGTTTTTCAACATCACTCTGAGACAGGATATTTCTCATTTTAGAGATGTTGTGCAAATGGAAGAAAGCGGTCTTACATATTTGTTTAATATGTGCATTGAAGGACATGTCTTGGTCAAAAATGACTCCAAGGTTCCTCACAGTGTTACTGGAGGGCAAGGTAATGCCATCCAGAGTAAGAATCTGGTTAGATACCATATTTCTAAGATTTTCAGGGCCAAGTACAATAACCTCAGTTTGATCTGAATTAAGAAGCAGAAAGTTAGCGGCCATCCAGGTCTTTATGTCTTTAAGGCATTCCTGCAGTTTAACTAATTGGTGTGTGTTATCTGGCTTCATGGATAGATAGAGCTGGGTGTCATCCAAATAGCAGTGAAAATGTATGCTATGTCTTCTAATGATACTGCCTAAGAGAAGCATGTATAATGTAAACAGAATTGGTCCTAGCACTGAACCCTGTGGAACTCCATAATTAATCTCAACGTGGGAAGAGGACTCTCCATTTACATGCACAAATTGGAGTCTATTATATAGATATGATACAAACCACTGCAGCACAGTACTTGTAATACCTACAGCATGTTCTTATCGCTCTAATAGGATATTATGGTCGACAGTATCGAACGCTGCACTGAGATGTAGCAGGACAAGCAGAGATGAGTCCACTGTCAGAGGCCATAAGAAGATCATTTGTAACCTTCACTAAAGCTGTTTCTGTGCTGTGATGAGCTCTGAAACCTGACTGAAACTCTTCCAATAAGCCATTCCTCTGCAGATGATCTGTTAGCTGTTTGACAACTGTTCTTTCAAGGATGTTTGATATGAAAGGAAGGTTGGAGATTGGCGTATAATTAGCTAAGACAGCTGGGTCTAGAGATGGCTTTTAAAGTAAAGGATTAACTACAGCCAGCTTGAAGGCCTGTGGTACATACCTGATTATTAGAGATAGGTTGATCATATTTAAGATCGAAGCATTAATTAATGGCAGGACTTCTTTGAGCAGTTTTGTAGGAATGGGGTCTAAAAGACACGTTGATGGATTGGAGGAAGTAATTATTGAAGTTAACTCAGAAAGATCAATTGGAGAAAAAGAGGCTAAATGAATATCAATGGTACTGAAAGCAGCTGTAGATAATACTTTTTCTCTAATGATAAAAATTTTATTTGTGAAGAAGTTCATGAAGTCATTACTAGTTAACGTTAAAGGGATGGTTGGCTCAAAAGAGCTCTGAGTTTGTCAGCCTGGCTACAGTGCTGAAGAGAAACCTAGGGTTGTTCATATTTTCTTCAATCAGTGACGAATAGTAAGATGTTCTGGCTTTGCGGAGGGCTTTCTTATAAAGCAGCAAACTATTTCTCCAGGCTAAATGATGATCTTCTAAATTTGTGACACGCCATTTCCTCTCCAGCTTACAAGTTATCTGTTTTCGGCTACATGTTTGAGAATTATACCACGGAGTCAGGTACTTCGGATTTGAGGCCTTAGTTTTCACAGGAGCTACAGTATCCAGAGTCGTACGTAGTGAGGAGGTAAAATTTTTAGATAATCGACCTCTGTTGGAGTACCGTTCAGGTAGCTGCTCTGCTCTATGTTGGTACAGGGCATTGAAGATGATAACAGTGGGTGGATTATATTCTTAAACTTAGTTACAGCGCTTTCAGAAAGACATCTACTGTGATAAAGTCTACTCCCCACTGCTGAATAAACAATTATTGTAAAGTCTCACTTTGTATACTTTAACACAATCATATTTTGGCGTACCCTCCGTATCCATCTCCTCTTCCTTCTTGTTTTCTCTTTTGATGTAGCTTATTATCCCAGCAATGGTCCCCATGTTGGAAGTTCCAGATGTAGTTCACAAGGAGAACCAACAAATAGGTCTGGTTGGGGTGGCTGTAGTGTGGAGATCAGGGAAATATTTTGCTGCTATTGTTCATAATCATCATCATTACCATTGCATTAATAACATAATCTACAGCATTGATATTGTATTCAGATTAAACATACTGGCATCATATTAACCTTTATTACAGGTGCAGTGATAACCACTTTAAACTGTTGAGTTGAATTTATAATCTTAAACGCTTTTGAATGCTTTTTATAATCTTAAATGTGTATATGCTGATTAGGTTGGGTTATAAAAGAAAGGCTCAACTCTGTGTATAGCTCATGCCGAAGTCCTGACAGGAAACGCATGCTTTTGCAGAGCGTGCTTGTGAAAGTGAAACTAAAGCAGAGTGTAAGTGTAAGTTATTTTGAGGAGCTGTTTGAATGATGCTATTTGAATAACCAGGTTATTCATTTATATCTTTTGATTAAGCTTTTAGTAGAGGTTCTTTATTAAAACATTTATTCAACATATTACATATATATAGTTTTAGTTAGGTTGTTAGGTACATGAGAATTGGCCTCTCTTCTCACAAGACAGAGTTCGTGTGAGGTCGAGACACCCCCCCCCCACACACACACACAGTAGATAGACTCATTTATAGGTGAAAGTTTAATCCTATTTTGCTTGTGACTGCAAAATTGTGCCTGCAAAAGAACAGTTTGTTGCAGAACTGCGCCTGATGTTCCGGGCGATAAGCGGGTGTCCGGCAGCGACAGGAAGCACCTGGCGTGTAGACGGAGAAAATGTTCTTTTCTAACTGTGTTAAAAGTTGTCAACAGAACATTTGTGGTTTTGAAACTGATGCATGTGATGACGTATGAGGGGGCGTCAGTAAACATACCCTGATGATATAAAACCATTCCTGTGTAATTACTGGGCGGAGATCTACAGCTGATGTTTTGCAGTGTACATCTCCCCACGCTGCGTGTGTTCATTAAAATCAATTGTTTGACCAAGATCTTCTGGACTTCGTTGTTTTGTTCTCATCCTCAATATTCTGAACACATGACAGTTTTGGTGACCCGACGTGATATTGAGGAGGGGATTTTGGAGGTGTAGACAGAGAATTCCGGGGTCCAAAGTGGTCAAACGGGCAGGCATGATCCGGCAATCGAACTGAGTGGATAGGCGCCTTTATAAAAGAGGTAGGCACAGGCCCGTTGATTTTATCTGAAGTGTGCTGAATTGGACGATAAAATTAAATGTCTATTCAGTAAAAGTTGCCGGTAAATGTCTGTTTTGATTTTTGGTGAAAATCTCATGAGAATTTAAGTTGAAGTAATGACAATGAAACGTTGAAAGTGACAGTACTGAGTTAAAGAGATAAAGAAATGAGAAGAGAAAACAGAGAAATGTTTAAGAGAATATAGAGTAATAGGTAATTGGTGAAGTGTTTGTGACTGTAAAGTCTCAATTGAATATGAAGCCGGGCTTGGACATCAATAGAATAGCTTGTGTGATTTTATGGGGTGTCTTCAAAGTAATTAAATTATTTTAGGACGGAACTCGGGGAGTTCTAGGAAGCGCATTGCCCAGAGGTAATGCTTGCCAATGCCACGGACGCGTAGGCATTGTCCTCTACGAGGGATAGTCAGTTGGTCACTGTGGAGCTTGGGGCACTCCAGAATAGCTAGTGATTTGATCACTTTTTAGTGTCTGGGACAGTAGGTTGCGCTTTTTTGGTCAGTAGAAACCGGGTTTTGGGCGTCTAACCTTAACTTAGAACTTCGGGAAAGCCTTGGCTGTCGAAGGCCAAAATAGAGCTTCAGGCAAAGTTTGGGTTGGTTGATGCTTTTAAATTGTGTTAGGGCAGTAGATATGAGGCCACGGTCCGGGACCGAGACTGGTGTAATTGATCGTAAAAAACCTGGGGTTTATCCGCTGGGCGGTTATCGTAAATTTGTCGAAATTGTGTAGGTGTTAAAAGCCCTGATACTGCAGTTGTAATTAAAAGACATCTGTGTAATATAAAAAGAGACTGTGTGTGTGTGTGTGTGTGTGTGTGTGTGTGTGTGAGAGAAAACGCAAATTAGGAAGCTGTGAACTGCTTAAACCACCGTTGGTTTCACGAATACTGCTGCAAACAGGGTTGAATGCATGTGCTTAAGACACCATTTATGTTTATTAGAGGGCTATAAATAAAGTTTTGAGTTGCTGTAGTGGATGTATAGTAATTGATTGAGTTTTGATATATATATATTGAGTGCATTGTATATACCTAGGATTAACATATTACTTTCAGTAGTAACCTCTCTTGAGCAATAAATGCTGGTGTGTTTTATTTTTTTCCATTTTATGTGTGTGCTGTGAGAATTAGTAGAGGTTTCAATTGTTTTTCTTAGACTTGCTCTTTCTGATTATGAAAAGCATGTCTAAAATACTCTTAGGAAAGAGTATTTTGAGTTATTTTAAGTGTGTGAATGCTGTGAGTAGTAGGTTTTGAGTGATTGGGTGAGATTTGTACAAAAATAATAAATAAGTAATAATAACACTACGACGGTTCATAGTAGAGTGAGTGAAAAAGTGGAAATCTAAGAGAAAAGGTGGTGTGTGTGAGACGATTCCTGATGTCTGAAAGACTGTGATGTGAATGTTGACAAATGCAAAGAATTTAGTATAGTTAGAAGTGTGTGTGCGTGAAATTAAGGTGTATTGTTTTTAGATCAAGACTTAGTAGAACTAAAGAGGGTTTGTAGACTGTAAATACAAAGAAAAAACAAGAGCTTGATTTGCCTGTAAAACAGGAAAGATAGAAACAGAAAATATGGCTCTGAGTAGCTGTGTGTGTGACAGGAAGGTGTGTGTGTGACAGGAACTTTACATGCCCATAAAAGGAACTGACTGTGTCAAGGGAGCACCCAGAGAGACAAACAGACGAGTTAAACTCTAGGCATATGAAGCAAATGGAGGTTTTAAGAAAAGAAATGAAAAGGATATTAATTGTATGTTTTAGTGTGTCAATACAGGTGGACTTCTCTCAACATGGAACCTTGAGTACAGCGGCAAAAGGATAGATTAACAGAATTGGGAGGAAAACAGGCCAGGTTTTGGCTAAAATTTTACAGCTTGACCTCTCACTTTGTCCCTACCCTGAGAAGAAGCTCAAAGGACAGTTAATCTCCTGATGAAGACCGACAGAACATCGTGGACTTGAAGAATTAACAGCAGGCAAAAGACAGTGCAACTGAAACATAACACTGACGATTCCAGAAGCAGCATGAAAGAAAGCACGTGATGAAAACATGCACTGTGAATTACAGGCTGGGCAGTTGAACAGTGGGATAAAGAACTGTGGAAAAGCACTGGACACTGAGCTTCATATTTGCCATTGTCAGGAGATTTCCTGTATTGCAACTCAGGTCAGAATAAAAACGCTCAGACAGGTTTAACGTGTACACGGGTGAGATTCAGGGAGACTCGCACCCTGCAGTAAAAGAAGCCTTTATTCATAGCTATTTGTCATAGCACGTACAGGAAGAGATAAAATAGAACTGTGCTGCGTGCAGGCTTCCTGTGGACTCTGCACAGAGTGTAACTTCCCCATTTAAGCTGAATACTGAAAGAGCAAACACATTTAGATAATGAAATGTACTTTTAAGCATAACATAATAAAAATCCCAAAATCCTGAAATCCTTTGACATTCCCACCTGTTGTTTGATCTTTCCTTCTATATATGTACATAGCAACCACTAACATTGTATCAGTCTATGGCCACTTGTAAACATTTTTAGCCAAGACATCATAAAATAGTGGGTTTTGTAAGCATGTTATATCCAAGTGTCTATCTCATTTTCTTCATTCTGTGATAGGGTGATGTAAGCATGAATTGAAGCAGTTACCATTTTTGATACCATGTTCTTCAAACAAGGTATGACACATGAAGTGAAAAGACACAATAACAGTAAAAGAACACCAACAAAAACAAGTCCTTTAATCAGCAGGGACTTCCATGAGCCGCTTAAAAGACACGTAAGCCAGTCTTCTGTGTTTGTGGCATAGTCCCGTTGTTGTGCATCCCGAAGTTGCCTGAGTGTTTTCAGAGCATCAGTCATGTTCGGTGAGTGCACATTATCTGGAATGTATGTGCAACATGTGTTGTTAAAGAGGACACATAGTCCTCCTTTCTCGGCGACAATCATGTCCAATGCTACCCTGTGTTGCATTACTGCAATGCGCAGAGCGTCAATTTCCTGATCCTGTTCGTCGTCGATTTTACATGAAGCATTCAGAAAAAGCCCAAAACGGTAGTTTAGAGTCTCTATCCTTAAAGCGTGTTTTCCTACCCCCACTCATGGGAAGAGTGCGTGAGTAACTTTTTGTCTGTCAGTCCAAAGTTTGAATTCCTCTGGGACATCGGAACCCCACACGGAATCATGCTGCTTGAGGTCTGGGGTGCTTCGTCTTTTCCTTGTTGTTGACGTTGAAGTTGACGTGGCGTCCATGGTTATCTTGAAAGTGTGGTCAGATATGAAAATGGGAGCGCACTGACCTGTCCAATTCCCAGGAAGGATAAAATAGGCCCATTGGCCACAGATCCAGGTCATCCCTTGCACCCAGAAGGTGCCATTTGAGATGTTGTTGCTCTTCACGGCCCCTCCAGGAGCGTGTGTCTGTACTGCTTTGCAGTTGGTGGTGTTTCCCATTGGCGTGGATCCGTTCTCTTGGCGGTAGCATAGGCTGTGGCTTAAATTCCCATTGTTTTCAAGAAAGACTGGGAATGATTTGGCCTTACTTCTGTGCTTCACTTTCAGGTCAACCCAGAACCATTCGTCACATGTGCCATTTTGTAGTCCTATCTGGAGAGGTTCCTCATGGTTGACCACGATTCCCTGGAATTGATACCCAAGGCTGGCGTAGCTTGTGGCACACTTTGCCTGAATTATGTCCATTGCCTTGTCGTTGGGGGCATATAGGAGCAAACATAGCAGTCTTTTCTGGGTGTGCTGTCATGTATATATCGATACCATGCGTTGTTCATCCATGGGTGAATGTGGTCTTGTGTCATGTCACGAAGATGTGAGTTGTCATGTGTCCATCTTGTCTGCAGGTGGTGTTGTTCATCTTTTTTCTTTCGGGTGAGTGTTAATAAACTCACCAGGAGTGCAACATTAGCCACTAGGAGGACGAGTGTCTTCATGATGACCAGACACACCTGTGACCTCTGATGAGTAGACTACCGGCAAGAAGAAGAAGGCGGGGTGTACCCGATCAGCCCTCCCTCCACCAATAGATCACCAGGAGTTAGGGGTGTCGGCGTCTAAACGTTTAGGTTGTCACTCACTTTTTTGCAGTGGCTTTGATGGATCCAAGACGGTATTTCTGCTATTTTGCAGGCAGTAGGTGTTTAGAACAATCTCTTTATTCTCAAGTAATTTGGTCATCCATTCGGCTAGTGTAGTTCTAATTCAAAAGGTGTGAGTTTCTGAGAACTTTGTGTCAGTCTCATCCGCAATTTTACCAGGCCTATACACTCAGGTCTCCCTGTTTCTTCCATGCATTTTCTCAGTCTCTGTTTTATTGTGCCGTTAGTTCTTTCCACTAGTCCAGCACTTCGCACTTCCAACAGTGCACAGTGATGTTTGATGCTAAATCCTAGTGCTTCAGAGACCTTACTGATTACTTCATTAACAAAATGTGTCCCATTGTCTGATCTTATCAGAGTGGGGATGCCATATGTTGGAATGAATAGAATAGAATAGAATAGAATAGAATTCAACTTTATTGTCATTGCACATGCACAGGTACAGGGCAACGAAATGCAGTTTGCATCCATCCAGAAGTGCTTTAGTGATATAGATATATTACAATATATATTAGCAATAATATAGATATGCAAGTATATTACAGAAATGGGTCTATTGTGGTATGTTATAATGTACACGGTATGAAGTATGTTGTGAATATTCTATAACTATAGGTATGTACAGGCTGTAGTGAGTACAAGCTATGTACAGGATATGAACAGGATATAAATATGAAAAACTATACAGAATATGAAATAAATAACTTTACAGAAATATGAGATATACAGTTATACAGAAATGGGAACTATGCAAGTTGTAAACAGTTGTAAGGTTAAAAATTATTGTATGTACAGAATGATTATTTACACAGAGCTATACAGTAGTGCAGTTAAGATAAGTGAGGGTGTGGATAATTTCTACAGAGGCTGTCAGATGTCAGGAGGCAGAGTTCAGGAGTCTGACAGCTGTGGGGAAGAAGCTGTTCCGGTACCTGGTGGTCTTAGTCCGGGGGCTCCTGTAGCGCCTCCCAGAGGGCAGGAGGGTGAAGAGTCCATGTGATGGGTGACTGGGGTCTCTGATGATTTTCCCAGCCCTTTTCAGACACCGCTTCCTGTAGATGTCTTTTATGGCAGGAAGTGGTGCTCCGGCGATGCGCTGGGCAGTTTTCACGACCCTCTGCAACGCCTTCCGGTCCGAGGCAGAGCAGTTCCCGTACCAGACTGTTATACAGTTGGTCAGGATGCTCTCGATGGTGCAGCGATAGAAGTTCACCAGGATGTCTGAGGAAAGGTGGTTCTTCCTCAGAGTCCTCAAGAAGAAGAGGCGCTGGTGAGCCTTCTTGACCAGCTTGGAGCAGTTGGTCGTCCAGGTGAGATCCTGTGGACTCCCAGGAACTTGAAGCTGCTCACACGCTCCACAGCCGTCCCCTTAATGTGGATGGGTGGATGTGGGTCAGCATTCCTCCTGTAGTCCACGATGAGCTCCTTGGTCTTCTCGGTGTTAAGCAGCAGGTTGTTTGTGTCGCACCACTCAGCCAGACGATCCACCTCCTCCCTGTAGGCGAAGGAGAAATGGTTGCACAAACATTTTGCTACTGAGATGGTGTCTGCTTTTTTTACTGGATAGAGTTCTGGCCATTTTGAGAATACGTCTATGATCACTAGAGCGTATTTTGAGCCTTGGAATTCATTTAGCTCAATAAAATCCATGTGGATTGTATGAAAAAGATGAGGTGGTGTGGGAAAGTTACCTCTTCTCGGTCTGAGGTTTCCCTGTGCATTATGTTTTTGGCAAATCATGCATGTTCTGACAAATATTTTTGCTGAAGTTTCGAAATCTTGGGTGTAGAAATGTTTAGAGAGTATATCTACCATTCCTCCTGTCGACACATGAGTAGAACCGTGTGTCACTAATGCTGCTGTTTTGTGTAGGGATTTTGGTAGTACTGGTTTGCCATTACAAGTCATCAAATCATTTTCTAGCCGTGCTCCACATTTTAACCACTTCTTTTGTTCTCTAGTTGGTGCGGCTTTCTGTCATTATTTTGCCTTCTTTTGTTTATGACATGGCGGACATCTCTAAACAATCATGAGTTCAGCCTTCAGTTTCAACCCAATTATACCCTGTATTCTCGCACTCGCACTTTCCCAATTAATCTATGCTTTTGACGCTGTACTCAAGGTTCCAGGTTGAGAGAAATCCACCTGTATTGACACACTAAAGCATACAATTAATATCATTATCATTACTTTTCATAAAACCTTCATTCGCTTCATCTTCTTAGAGTTTAACTCGTCTGTTTCTCTCTGTGAGCTGTCTTGACACACCACAGGCACACATATTTCCTGTTCCTGCAGACTAATCGAACTCTTTTGTTTTTCTTTGTATTCATAGTCTATAAACCCTCTTTAGTTCTACTAAATCTTGATCTAAAACCAATACACCTTTATGTCACGCTCACACTTCTAAATAGAGCCCTTTCAGACATCAGGAATCATCACACACACTGCCTTTTCTCTCAAACTTCCACTTGTTCACTCACTCTACTATGAACCTTTGTAGTGTTATTATTACTTTTTTTTTATTATTATTTTTGTACAAATCACACCGAATCACTCAAAACCTACTACTCACAGCATTTACACAGTTAGAATCACTCAAAATATGCTTTCATATTGTAATGAATTCAAACTCTATTTATACAATTGTAGTGAGCAAAACCAGCATCTCAGTCACAGGCATTTAGCAACATTTGCAAACAATAGTTATAAAGCTCAATAGCACTCTAAACCGAAAGCAACAATCTCCATGCACGTCACCGCTCCTCATTAGCTTGGTAGTGTCCACATATTTAATTCAGCTTCTCAATCTTGTAGCTTTAGCTGTTGTATACAGGGTTTGGCTCATTAGTTGATAGTATAGGTTTGCTCTTCATCTTAACAAAGTCTCATCTAAGGTGACAGGTTTACAAGCAGGTCAAGTGTCTCTATGCACCTGATTAGTTATTTAGTAGTTATTTTCCTTATTTTCTTCATCTCATATATCATTGTACTGAGTTTGAGCAAACTTGATACTTTTAACAATCATCCACCTCACATCATAACTGACTGAGGTGCCTCTTCTTATTAATAGTATGTCATTATTAATGTTATCATTGTATTGTTTTTCCTTTTTTATAACAGCAATAGTATATTACAATACACTACTTTACTACTAATATACAATAGTATATTAGTTTATATTTTATTATGTATCCATCACGGGTCTGTTTGAATCTGCAGCTTCACACCTTCCCAAGCTGGAGACATTTGCTTTTCCTTGGCTGAACAATGACACAGCCGTAATATACCTTATGCATCTCTTTAATTGTTTAATATATTTTGTGTGAATTATCTGGTTTCATGCATTCCATTCATTCAGCTTGGTTGTCTTCCCAATTTTGTTTCATTTGTTAGTACCAATTTACAGGTTGTTATCCTTCCTATTATCATGTTGAATACACTAGATAAGCTCTACTTTAATTTAAGTTAACCTTAATTTAACCTTTTGTTTATTCCACTTCATTCCTCTTTCCATGCTTTAAAATATTACAACTCTTCTGTACGCTTTGTTTTCTTTTTAGGTTTTTTGTTTCTGCTATTTCTTTCAAAAGAGCTTCCCTTAGTTGTGTTAACGCTGATGGGCTACATTTTCCTTCCCATGTGGGACATTTTGTTTTCTTAGGATATCTCCATCTACATGCACTAATTTGTCCGGCGCCTGGACATTTTTTCTCTAACCACTGCTCGTCAGCAGTGAGTTTTGAAGCTTCGTTACCCATTATAATCCTTTACAACTTCCTTTACATCCTTTACAACTACACAACTGCGGCACCTTCTCTGGCACGAGAATCGAGAGAGGTAGTTGACACGGCCTTCTACTTTCAAGCTATTCTTGAAAGCGGTGTCAGCTTTACGTGATGAAACACGACCTGTTTCTCTCTTTTCACCAGTACTTGGGTGGCCAACAGTAAACAAAATAGTGGAATAGTTCAGCCTCCTTATCGTGCTGTAAAATCAACTTATTCCACCAACATAAATAAAACAATACAAAAACAAAACAATACCTTTATACGCGCGCTACCTTTACCCACTACGGGGGAGCTACCAGTCCCAGACAAGCTCTATCTTTATTTTAAAACGCTACCAGCCCCTCTCGGGCGAGCCTACTTTACCCACTACAGGGGAGCTACCAGTCCCAGACGAGCTCTATTTTATTTTAAAATGCTACCAGCCCCTCTGGGCGAGCCTATACGTTTTACGCGAGGTGTCTCAGAGTGTTAATATTCACCTGGTTGCTGATTCACTGCCGGTCTCTCAGGTTTACCTCATCGACCCCCACCGCCGTGGACCACTTTTAAAAACGCTGGCCAGAACCCGAATTCACGCTTCTGGTCTTTATCCTGTACCTGGACAGGAGCTGTCGACAGACTTCAGCGCGGGCTTCTCACGATGGCAGGACTCGATGAGGTTTTCCTGTGGGGTCACACAAAAGTGCTGTGTCCCATCCGGCTCGAAGGACCAAGAAATGTCAGGAGATTTGCTGTATTGCAACTCAGGTCAGAATAAAGACGCTCAGACAGGTTTAACGTGTACACGGGTGAGACTCAGGGAGACTCGCACCCTGCAGTAAAAGAAGCCTTTATTCATAGCTATTTGTCATAGCATGTACAGGAAGAGATAAAATAGAACTGTGCTGCGTGCAGGCTTCCTGTGGAGTCTGCACAGAGTGTAACTTCCCCATTTAAGCTGAATACTGAAAGAGCAAACACATTTAGATAATGAAATGTACTTTTAAGCATAACATAATAAAAATCAAAGGAGTTTGCAAAGAAAAGCGTCTGGACTTCTTTGAGTTGCTTGAAGACGTTTCACCTCTCATCCGAGAAGCTGGTGAAACGTCTTCAAGCAACTCAAAGAAGTCCAGACGCTTTTCTTTGCAAACTCCTTTGACTACGATGACCTGGATGACTGAGAACCTTCACAGACACATAATAAAAATCCCCAAATCCTGAAATCCTTTGACAGCCATGCTTGGAGTAATCTTGAAAGAGAAGACTGAAAAGATCAACAGAGAAGAAGACACAGCTGACTGTGTTTGTTGGAGATTTCAAGACAACACAGAAGGACACTGTGAAGGGAGGGACAGGGACCAGTCACAGGTCAAGCTCGGACGAGTTCAACTGCGAGAATACAGGATATAATTGGATTGAAATTGAAGCTGGAACTCATGATTGTTTAGGGATGTCCACCACATCACAACAAAAAGTAAGCAAAAGAATAGGTAAAATAAAGAGAGGAAATAACTGACAATTATATTAATGAATAGAAAACACACATACACAAATTGTTACATGTGAAATTATTTTTGGAAAGAATCAGAAGTGAGACAGTTTGAATCCACAGCTCAGTGAAAAGATGCATGAATTAAACCTGATTGTAATATACACATGCAATGAAGAAAGCAGCTTACACTCCGTTAACATGACCACATATCATGAAAGCAAGGAAGAACACGCTTACACTTATACAATTATACATGACATATATTGGTATTTTTTACCGTAAAGAGAGGGAAACGGGTCGCTTAAGCACTCATGATAATAATGAAAATGTCTCAGTTGTGTTATTTTCAGGGGCAAAGCAGACCTGGATCAATTTTCCACATGCAGCGGTCAGAAGAAAGTTATAGGCTAACATCACTGGAAACGTTCAGGCCAAGTTTTTGGTTGAATTGTTCGCAGCGCCATGTGTCCCTGAACCTCACAAGCAAGTTCTAACTCCTGGCTGAGGACAAGGAATGGTGTTACTTAAGGTGGGAAATTAAAATTTGGGTTAGCAAATCGGGGAAAGAGAAAACTGACTGTTTAAGTGGAGAATTGTGAAGGGGTCTGAAACACTGCAAAAAGGAACATATACAAAATCACACACAAAAACAGAAAATGCATTAACCTTACAAAGACAAGAGTATATATATATAAATAAAAGTCAAAGAGTCACAAACGTAATTAGGTTGATGCTCTTGAGTAGAAAGTGCCAAACATGATAGCTTGACCGAGTTTGAATAAAGAGAACAATTGGCAAACATGATAGGTTAGGGAAGCGTAGTAGGGAGAAGGTGTTTTCTATCCTTTACAGGAGAAGATTTCCATGAGAGAGGGACCCAGGAAAAGGACAGACCACTAGAGATTCACAAGTGTAAGGGGCGTCTCACCCTGGTTCAGGGAGTTCTTGGCGAGGGAGGAGTGCTAATTGAGCTCAGCTCGCACTCTCATTCTCTCCGGCCACTGACCAACTTTAGGCTTGCTGATACATTGGGTGTGACTAACCCTGAGCATGGAGTGTTCTCAGGTGGAGAGACTGGCGTGTTACTATGACCCTGGAACGGTGACCCAGATGTCCATGATGTCATTGATGGACATGGAAGCAGCTGAGTGGGCCGAGGAGTGACACAACACAATGTATGGCGACCTCTGGTGTTCCAGAGGTCGAGGGAGGGAGTGTGGGGATCAGGGAAATATTTTGCTGCTATTGTTCATAATCATCATCATTACCATTGTATTAATAACATAATCTACAGCATTGATATTGTATTCAGATTAAACATACTGGCATCATATTAACCTTTATTACAGGTGCAGTGATAACCACTTTAAACTGTTGAGTTGAATTTATAATCTTAAACGCTTTTGAATGCTTTTTATAATCTTAAATGTGTATATGCTGATTAGGTTGGGTTATAAAAGAAGGGCTCAACTCTGTGTATAGCTCATGCCGAAGTCCTGACAGGAAACGCATGCTTTTGCAGAGCGTGCTTGTGAAAGTGAAACTAAAGCAGAGTGTAAGTGTAAGTTATTTTGAGGAGCTGTTTGAATGATGCTATTTGAATAACCAGGTTATTCATTTATATCTTTTGATTAAGCTTTTAGTAGAGGTTCTTTATTAAAACATTTATTCAACATATTACATATATATAGTTTTAGTTAGGTTGTTAGGTACATGAGAATTGGCCTCTCTTCTCACAAGACAGAGTTCGTGTGAGGTCGAGACACCCACACACACACACACACACACACAGTAGATACACTCATTTATAGGTGAAAGTTTAATCATATTTTGCTTGTGACTGCAAAATTGTGCCTGCAAAAGAACAGTTTGTTGCAGAACTGCGCCTGATGTTCCAGGCGATAAGCGGGTGTCCGGCAGCGACAGGAAGCACCTGGCATGTAGACGGAGAAAATGTTCTTTTCTAACTGTGTTAAAAGTTGTCAACAGAACATTTGTGGTTTTGAAACTGATGCATGTGACGACGTATGAGGGGGCGTCAGTAAACATACCCTGATGATATAAAACCATTCCTGTGTAATTATTGGGTGGAGATCTACAGCTGATGTTTTGCAGTGTACATCTCCCCACGCTGCGTGTGTTCATTAAAATCAATTGTTTGACCAAGCTCTTCTGGACTTCGTTGTTTTGTTCTCATCCTCAATATTCTGAACACATGACAGTAGCTCAGGAGGTAGAGCAGGTCATCTGCTGATTGGAAGGTTGGTGGTTTGATTCCTGGCTCCCCCAGTCTGCATGCCAAATATTCTTGGGCAAGATACTAACCCCCACTTGCTCTCCGATGCATTCATTGGAGTATGAATGTATGTTAGTTAGTTCTGGAATTTGGGTTGCTCTTTTAGTTGGTGCTTGGGAGGGTAGAATCAATAAATGTCCAGTTCATGATCTTTGTGACAATTACAGTACAATATAAGTTTAAACTGTAAATTAGTTATGTGCTTAAATTTTTCAAATTTTCAATTTCATCTACTAAACCAGGGGTCGGCAACCCTAGGCACACGTGCCACAGTTGGCACGCGAAGGGTTAACTGATGGCACGATCAATGCTGGACTGGCCATCGGGCATACTGGGCATTTGCTCGGTGGCCCGATGATTTTTTTTTTTTTTTTTTTGTAACGGTATAAACAATGAAAGGTGGTGGATTGGCCAGATGCTGCCAGATGTGTAAAAATGACTCAGTTGGAGGCCAGCAGGAGGGGGAGAGACCCAAGGCAGCCGCCGGTCCGAGTGTCAGCTCAACTGAAATTCAGGTAAGAAGTTATGACCTGCAGTCTATCTGGGTCAGATATAAACCAAGTTTAGGTTAGTTTATTTTCGTTGTGCTGACTTTTTACAGTCAGTTACAATAACTCGTACTGCGTACTAGCTAGCATGACGGAGTTTCTATACAGCTGGGCGGGTGCTGTGATGTTAGTGATACCATAGTGAACTGTATTTTATTCATAAGTTTAGTTAGTAGAGTTGCCTGTAAAAAGACGGAATCGTCCCTCATTCAGAGAAAATATTACGCGTTTCATATTGAGGTGAAAAGGAACACAGTTTGTCCCGGACTTCAGCAAAATTGAAAAAAAGACACAACACTGGATTTATTCTGTCGTTACGCTGCACAGCTGCCTCTTCTCCTCTCATTCTCCCCCCTCCCTCTCCTGTTGCTACTTCAATCATGAAACGATCAATGATCAGCTGATCGGCTTTCCTCTCGTGTTTGTTTATTTGCGCCAGAAAGAGGAAACCAGCGGATGTCGCGCTAAACAACAGCAGCACGTTTAAGCTTGATCAGCTGTTGTTAGAATTTATTTAATATTACTTTCTAGTATCAGCTGATGTTTGCTGGAGCCACAGCTGTAAAGCTGCTGGTCATGATGGTTTGTATATCTGGTGAGTGGGAAACATGAAGATGAAACCAGGAGATGTCCTTACTGAATCATCAGAGCTGAACAGGTGATGGAGAAACAGGTTTACCTTTTAGGTGACATGAATGAGTTGAAGGGAAGTTATGAACTGTTTCTAAGAGACAAATAACACCAGGATCCTTTTCTAAGTAGCGGACAGCTGGTAACTGTGCAGGGGCGGGTCTAGCAAAGTTTTGCCAGGGTGCCAGGTAGGGCATTAACAGGGAAAGGGGGGCACAAAGATATACTTTCTTATTCTCATTTAAAATTTCTGGCTGTCATTAAATAATTATCTGAAGCTTACAACCAAAGTTTTTATATGACATAAAATGTATAGAAATCATACATATAACATTGAAGTAGCTGGAATCCATAGATGTGCGTGTTCATGGAGCTTGCATTTTCACCTGCTGGACATCACTACCTGACAAGTTTAACTGTCTTCAGGACACTTTGGCTCTACATATCTGTGTGAGCAGATTTTCTCTCACATGAGTGTCCTCAGGTAGCCGTCTGAATGCTGGACACTCGGAGACCTGTGTCTCTGAGTGGGAGACCAGAGATCACATTTACATGTGTGTCTCTGTATTAACAAACATGCCATATTGGCCCAGTTTATTTTTCTTATCATTGTTGTGAGGAGACCATAAATAGCATTTGTATTTTCTGTATTTGTTGTTATGGAGTTCTTGTTATGGATAAAAAGTGTCTTTTTTTTTGTTTCAAAATAGCTGATAACTATTCACTGATAGCTGCCAACACCTGCGAATAAATATGATTCTATAAAGTTGTTCTATATAGTGTGTAACTGTTAATATAGAGCGTTATTAAATTTATTGCTAATGCAATCATATGGCACACTGACTTCTGAGAAAATTTTAAATGGCACTCGCCATCAGAAAGGTTGCCTACCCCTGTACTAAACTAAGGAGATGGAAAGAAAAGGGACTCACCACCATTTGGTTTAGAACTGAAGAAACGTCTTGGATGAGAGGCGAAACGTCTTCAAGAAACTTAAATCAAAAAAATTGTTATTACTGTTCAAAAATAGGTCAGCTGTTCAAGAGTCTGATGGAAGATGGAGGCAGCTCTCCTCTGGACTCTGCAATGGTAGGGTTGGCTGTAGCTCAGGTGGTAGAGCAGGTCACCTACTGATCGGAAGGTGGTTCGATTCCTGGCTTCCCCTAGTCTGCATGGCAAATATCCTTGGGCAAGATACTAACCCCAAATTGCTCTCCGATGCATCCATCGGAGTATGAGTGTGTGTGTGTGTGAATGTTACTTAGAAAGCACCTAGAAAGATGTGCTTGTGTGAATGGGTGTGAATGGGTGAATGCACAAGTTGTGTAAAGTGCTTTGAGTGCTCAGAAGAGTAGAAAAGCGCTATATAAGAACCAGTCCATTTACCATTTAGATGCTCTGCAGAGAGGGCAGCGTACTTCTGGTGATCTTCTCTGCAGTTGTTATCACTCTCTGCAGGCGTTTGCGGTCCATGTCAGTAGTGCTACCGTACCATGCAGTGATGCAGCTGGTCAGTGTGGGCTCCACAATGCAGCTGTAGAAGCTGCTGAGGATTTTGGCCGACATGCCAAATTTCCTCAGCCTCCTCAGGTATTACAGCCGCTGCTGAGCCTTCTTGACTTTCAAGGTAAAGACCCTATAAGGATACACATAAGCTCCAACAATCACACAAACACCTATGTGCAAGCACGTGCCTACAATGGGAAGGAAAAACACCATTTAACTGGAAAAAACCTCCAGTAGAACAAGGCTCAGGGAGGGGCAGCCGTATTGTATACTCCTGAATCTCCTCTGAACCCTCAGAAAGAAAACAGAGTGGCAGCACATTATAACTTCTTAGCCAGTTTTAGGGCTTAGTCACTCTGGTTGCAGTGACCTTCCAGCTCTCAGAGGACTTTCAGAGCAGGTCAAGGGAACCGATTAGGTCCAACTGTCAAGCCTTAACCACTCAGCCTTCCCTTTCAGGATAAATGACAGTTTGCCATCATCCACTCAATGGTACTCACCTAACATTCATATCACTGGACTATGGAAGTAAGTAAGAACACATGAGAAAAAAAATGCACCACACAGAAAAGCCCCAGTGGACCAGAAATTGAGAACTGTTTTACTATGAGGTGACAGTATGTTGTCACACATTATATTACAGGAATAGAAAAACCACACCACCAACAACAACAGAGGTGTGGAAGGAGGGGAGGATGAATATAAAGACGACAGACACATTTTAGCTCAGTTTGCCGTTCTTCCAGCAGTGATGGAGGAAACTGAACTCTGCTTTCAACAACTCTTTAACACCTCCTGCATGAGGCCCAGGCGTCCATACTTTGAGATCATGCTGACTTATATTCTGCTGTCCTTCATTTCTCTGCTTACTGCAATTCTTAACCTGTTGGTCATCATCTCTGTCTCACATTTCAGGTAGAAAGATATCGAACTGAATTGATCTCAAACAATAAGAAAGACGGTTTTTTTCTCAGATAGTATTTCTTTTCTTTTTAAGCCTCTGCTTAAATCTGAATGACACTTGATAGAGAAAACTAAATATAAAATATTGTATTTTCTCTCCCTATTCAGGCAGCTCCACACCCCCACCAACCTCCTGCTCCTTTCTCTGGCTGTTGCTGATTTCTGTGTGGGCCTCCTCTTGTTCTTCCAAATTGTGCTCATAGATGGATGCTGGTTCCTCGGTGACATCATGTGCACTCTGTATCAATACCTAGCATATGTCATCACCTCGGCCTCAATAGGAACCATGGTGATCATATGTGTTGATCGATATTTGGCTATTTGTTACCCTCTACATTACTCCACCAAGATCACACAACAAAGAGTTAAAATTGTTGTCTGTTTGTGTTGGATCTGTTCTGTCATCTTTCAAAGTCTGATTCTGATGGATAACCTGAAGCAACCAGGCAGGTATAACTCTTGCATTGGAGAGTGTGTCTTTGTCATTAATTACATCGCAGGACTTGTTGATGTTACTTTTTCCTTTATTGTTCCCATTACTGTGATTGTAGTTTTGTATCTGAGAGTGTTTGTGGTGGCTGTGTCTCAGGCTCGTGCTATGAGGTCTCAGCTTGCAGTCACTCACCAGCGATCAGTTACAGTTACTGCAAAGAAATCGGAGCTGAAAGCAGCCTGGACTCTTGGTATTGTTGTTGTTGTGTTTCTCATATGTATGTGTCCATATTACTGTGTGGCTCTCACAGGCCAAGACAGCTTGCCAAGTGCTTCATCACTGACATTTGTTCTATGTTTAGCCTACTTTAACTCATGTCTGAACCCCATTATATATGTCTTTTTCTACCCCTGGTTCAGAAAATCTATAAAAGTCATTGTTACTCTTCAGATACTGCAGCCTGACTCTTCTAAAGCCACCATGCGCTAGACCAAGATTTTGAAACTCTTCATCACACACACACACACACACATGCACACACACACACAAATAAATAAATAAACTACTCACAACTCATAAAGTACTCATTGGTTTTCTTATATGTTTTGAAAAGACCCAAAGTCCAAGTCCTTTACAATCACAGCTGCACTTTTTCTTGTTGATGATTCTTTAAATAACAGATGAAGTAATGTGAACGGAGTGGAAAAAAGCCTTTGTAGTGCATATGTAGTATGTCTTTACAATTTTTTATGTTAGCCTAACATACATAGGGTACTGTTCATTTTCACTTGTTTGCCCAAAGCACAAAATGTTTACTTAATGTGAAGTTAACAAATTTTTACTGTTTTACTGTGCACTACTTTTTGTAGTCACAGCAGAAAAAAATGTGTGCACATTTAACCAGTGTGTTCCTGCGTTGTGTCTGACAATGAAAGGCAAAAAGATAGACCTCCAAGCAAATAACTTGCCCACTCCAGCTCCCAAAACCAAATATAAACAGGTGGGACAAGAGTTAGCTCGGCCCACTACAACTTCCAAGCTAGCAGGACTTATCTGTTCATGCTAGCATTAGCAGTGCCTATACACATCCGTGGCAGACATTCAATTCAATTTTCAATTCAATTTTATTTATATAGCACCAAATCACAACAACAGTCGCCTTAAGGCGCTTTATATTGTACAGTAGATAGCACAATAATAAATACAGAGAAAAACCCAACAATCATATGACCCCCTATGAGCAAGCACTTTGGCGACAGTGGGAAGGAAAAACTCCCTTTTAACAGGAAGAAAACTCCAGAAGAACCAGGCTCAGGGAGGGGCGGTGAAGCGAGATCGATCAACTGGAGACCAGACAACAAACGACGGAGGCACCAGACGAATGCAATCAAACGATGAGTTTATTAACACAGGAGAGGCAACATCTGCATATGTCTTCCTCTGACAAAATTTCATCAAAAACTGGTTTTATACCATAGAACATTAACGCCCACACATACACGTCAATACAAGTCAAAAATACATTGTTGGCAGACATGAGCGCATCTTATACATTTTAATAACTATAAACAGTCATATAACTTCTCTTTTCTATAACACCTGCCTTTTAAGGTAATAAACTTCAAGCTTCGGGATCGTTAAAAGCTAATAATTGACCCTCGTCACCAATCACTAAGTAGACTGAATTGGCGCAGGTCTCAAAAAGAGAGCAGAAGACACTTGGGCCTTCGCTCAGGCCTGCCACTAAATTAATAAGTGTATTGTAAGCATGCATGCAATTAACCTGCTATGTTCTCATCTTCCCTCAACATGTATCACCTGGACACTCTCACCAGTGAAGCTTAAAACCCTCTTGGATGGAACATCAGCTCTAAACAAGCACAGTTATGCATTGTGTATAAAATGAACTCAACCTGTGAATAGAAAGGTCAATGTAATGACAAACATATTCAATGCATTATGAACCCCATAAGAAATATTACTGATAAAATAATACTGTAGAACATGTTATTAATGCATTTATCATAAGGCAGATTATATGGTTACAATAAAAGAATCTCTGAATCCCAACATTCCCTCTTTTGACATTCCTACAAGGAATGTCACCACACTTCATGTTGTATCACTCCCTGCCCCACTCTATGGGTTCTAAGTTCATCTGGTAGATGCCCTCAACCCAGCCAGGGTTAGCAACCCTCGCCATTACTCTTACCAACAATCCTCTGATACAAGGAATGATACAACACCCCACAATGACCAGTATCCCCAAAAATACACCCAAGGAGCATATCACTGACATCGCCACACCTTTCCATCGTCCGAACACGGATGTCATCCAGGACTCCAACGGGTTTTCGATACCTGAGTGCTCATGCATAGTTTTAGACAAAGTTTTCAGGCCCTCCAGAGCTCGGGTTACTGAGCCATCTGGGGCAGTATTATTGGGAATAAAGGTGCAGCACATGTCTCCGAACATGGCACATACACCTCCCTTCTCTGCCAGCAACATGTCAAGGACCATTCGATTCTGCACGCCCATCAGCGAACTTGGACCCAATTGTTCTGCGAACCCCACCATGGCGTCTCTAGTTAGGTTAGAGAGTCTCAGCAGATTGTAATGAACATAGTTAATGCGATCAACATTCTTATTAGGCGTTATCCAAATTAATATACTCTCAAATCCTGCAGCTACCTGATTTACCAGCTTGTACTCATTAGGAACTCCCCTGGGCACTCCTATGGAGTCTATCCAGGTCGGCGAGTCCAAACGAGGATCATAAGCATGTGTACCCTGGGTCCCTCTTTTAGCCAAAATATGTCTCTTACGTCTTGCAGCTAAAGTGCGTGTGTTGTGTTGTGGAATAGCCTTTACCTGATTCCCAATAAGCATGAGCGGAGCTCCCAATCGCACCATTGCACATGTCCCTACGCTTCCCATAGGAACACGAGCCAACAGAGTGCTCTCCCCACAGTAATAATAGAGCCCACTTCTTGCCCACGTTCCAATTACCGTGTTTGGGTCGCTTACATTATTGGTGGTTCGTCCCTGGAGTGTGACAGCACACCAAGTTGGGTCGATCTCTCCCACCTTGTACTTTTCATTATCTGTAGAGAACTTAAAACATGTATAGTTATCTTGTTTTGGCATAAATGGTCCCACTGTCGTCTGCTTTGAAACGGGAGGGAAAAGCCTGGACAACAAAGTACAGTTGCCAGTGGTCACTGCACTTCTGGTTAACTGTAACATACACTCATAGCCCCACTTATCTTCTAAATGCAATGGGGCGGGCTCTGTAAACAAACGTGGCCTAGCTGACGCACAGGCAACACAGTCAGATACATGTTGTTCTCTAGCATTTTGAGCCACCCAATCAAGCCAGAGGTTACTGTCCTTGAAACCGGTGGCCCGCTCAATCAAATCCTGCGGCTTCAATCTAGTGTAATCTGATGTCACAAGTAATCTCTCTTTTGGTTCCTGTTCCTTTTGAGCGACTGTCCCTGAGGTTATTGTTTGGTCAGCTAAAGTGATAATTGGTTCAACTAAGTTTACCCTAATTACCCCTGATGGATCTGTCCCGATCACATCCACCCCAATTACCAAATAGAACACACCTCCCGGGATCCCAGATTTTGGGAGCGTATCCCACGGTCCTAGGGAAAGAGTGACAGGGTTCTGCGAAACAGAATAATCTCCTTGAATGGCTATCCCTTTCAATCCCTGCGGCACATCTGGCTGCCATCCTACTCCTGTCCAACCTACCACGTCTTGCCAAGCACACCACTGATCTGTTACATAGGTGTAAACGTGTTTCCCCCACGAGGGGCCCCAAACAGCCTTACGGAAGCATATCATGGGATGATTGCAAACCCATACATCATATGCTCTCCAGCTACTACTAGCTCCTGTACACTTAATAACATCACACAAATCAAACGTGAAAGAGCTGGTAGAGCCTTTAACATAATTCAACTCTATGCCATTATTCATGCTGAGACACTCATCACCTTTACCTGACACCTCGCGCTTTTGTCTTTTTACCGATCCCGTTTTGGGAACTACAGTCTCAGGAAGTGCTGTGTTGGACTGGCCTCCGTGTTCAGACGAGTGGTTCGGAGTGCCCTGCAAAATATAAACAATAAACAACACAGCCATCGTTAATATCACAGTATACAATAGACATGTGGTTGTAAGAAACATTTTAATCAGTTTTTTCTCATTACGTGTCTCTGACTCGTGTGTCTGCATCATGTTAGGTAAACTTTGTGTTCTGGACTGAAACTCCCCTGCTTCTGGAGTTCTCAACTGGTCACTGCTCCTTTCTTCTGACGTGGTGACCTTCTCAGCTGCTGCTCTTTTCTCTTCGGCCTCCCAGGTAGACTACTGGTTGGCCCGTTGCACAGGTGAGAGGATTTATTTTGCCTCTGCTCGTTATCGTTGACACCTGTGTTGGGTGTAGAGGAGTTTTCCTCTAGCAAGCTCTCATGTGCTGGCGCACACTGCGACCAATGATACCAGGTATCGCCTTTCCCTTTCAGTTGAACTGCTGTAGTTGTCCTGGCAACGACCTCATAAGGACCCGTCCAGCGTGGCTCCTTCCACTTGCGTTTGATAACCTTCAGCCAGACCGCCTTCGCCTCTGGGGTCACCTGGTCCGCCACATGCAGTCCAGAAGTAACCTGTTTTGTGAAACTGGAGACACTTCAATTCATCCCAATATTCTGCATGAGACCTGTTACCTCTTGTGGTGTGTTCCGCCGGGACCTCTGTCCAAGGTGCTGGAAATGGCCTTCCCGTCTGCAACTCATGCGGAGTGAATCCTGTTGACTTATTAACAGAACATCTTATAGTCATTAAAGCAATTGGTAAAGCTGAAACCCAGTTTAACCCCGTCGCTGCGCAGATTTTAGATAACTTGTTTTTCAAATTCAGGTTCATTCTTTCTACCTTCCCTTGAGACTGAGAATGGTAGACAGTCCCAAACCTGTGTTTTACTCCCAACATCTTCTCTACTTCCTCCAGGTCTCGATTTTTAAAGTGGGTTCCATTATCTGATCTAATGCACCTTGGAAACCCATGCCTGGGGATATAATGATTGATTAAGCACTTAATCACGCTTTTGGCGTCCTCCTTTCGGGTGGGCCACGCTTCTGGCCACCCTGTCAAAGCATCTACACACACTAACAGATATCTGACTCCCCCTGGGCCCACATCAATCATATCAGTATAATCAATCACAATTTCTTCTCCTGGCCTCTCTGGCAGGAGAAACTTACCTGGTTCTGGTTTTACCACTGGTTTTGGATTGTGAGCTCCACAAATTAAACATGTTTGGGCTTTTTCCTTTATCATAGCTGTTAGTCCTGGGTGCCACCAGTGACACAAATTTCTCTCCATCTGTGCCACTCCCACATGGCCAAGCCCATGTGCCTCAGTTATCTTCTGTCTGGCCAGTTTGTCAGTTAAGACTGGTCGTCCATCAACTCCTCTCCAAAGACCACCCTCTTTTCGGGCTCCTTTGCTCTGCCACACCTCTTTCTCCTCCAGAGAAGCCTCCTCTTGGGCCTGTCTGGCCTCCTCCAACATATTGATGCCTGCCTCCTCTTCAGCAATTACCTGCACCATTTGCTGTCGTCCTTTATAGCCTGCTGCTTCCTTTGCGGCTTCATCCGCTTTCTGATTTCCTCTTGCAACCATGGTATTTGCCTGAGAGTGTCCTTTACATTTGATAATGCTCACCTCACTTGGGTCGTGCAGGGCCCTCTCCAGTTCCTCCATTTCCTTCCTGTGGCAAATAGGAGCATTTGTTGCTGTTCGGAAGCCTGCTCTCTTCCACTGCTGGAGTTCCACGTGGGCTGCTCCAAAAGCATAGGCTGAATTAGTATAAATGTTCACTCTTTTGTCTTTGGCCAATCTCAAGGCCCTACTCAATGCAATGACTTCTGCTCTCTGAGCAGACTGTTGTCCCTCAATTCTCCCTGCTTCTTTTACCTCAAATTCAGTTCCTTGTTTGCAGACTATGGCATAGCCTGCTTTCAGTCCCTCTTCATCCCGATGGCAGCAGCCATCTGTGAACCAATCCTCAGCTCCAGGAATAGGTTCTGCTTTTAAGTCTTCCCTGACTTTCCCTTCAAGTTCTGCTTTCTTAGTACAATCATGAGGTTCCCCTGCTACCATTAAATCTGCCATATTAATTCCTTCATGTGTAAATGTCAGATTTGGAGCATCTAGAACTTTACTCAACCTCTGTTGTGCTAATGAGGTCATGGTGAACGCCTGCGAGTTCACATATGCCACCACACTATGTGTAGTCAGAACTTTTAGTGGGTGTTGTCTCACCACATGTGCTGTTTTCTGTATTATTTTGGCAACCCCTGCTGCATGCTGTGTGCATGTAGGATGCCTTGCTTCTGTTGGGCTCAATCTTATGCTGACATACATAAGTACCTGTCTTCCTCCCTCTTTTTTCTGAAACAACACACCATTTATTATTCCAAGTGTTTCAGAAATATCCAAGTAAAATGGCTCATCATAATTAGGTGTGGCCAAATCTGAGGCCCTTGACAAGTCTTGTTTCAATGAAATGAACGTGGCTTCAGTGTCGAGCGTCCATGGCAATTCAGCCTTAAGGATTCGAACGCCCACCTGTTTAATCAGATCCCGTAAGGAAGCCGTTCTTCCTGCATAGTTTGGAATAAACTGTCTGCTGTAGTCCGTCAGGCCAAGAAAAGAAAGAAGTTCTTTCACCGTTCTTGGTTTTGGGTGTGTCAAAATTTGGTCTCTGTGTGCATTCATTAGTCCCAATGATTTATGGGCTATTACACGGCCCAGAAATGTGACTTCTGGTCGAACCAACTGTAGTTTCTCTTTACTTACTTTGAAGCCGCATTCAGACAGTCTTTTGAGCACTGTGAGTGATGCTGTACTGATCTTACGTGGTCAGTACACATAAACAAGACAGTGAAGAAGGCGCAGCAGCGCCTCTTCTTTCTCAGGAGACTGAAAAGATGCGGCATGAGCCCCCGCATCCTCAGGACCTTCTATCGCGGTGCCATTGAGAGCATCCTCACCGGATGCATCACCACCTGGTATGGCAACAGCACCGCTTACAACCGCAAAGCTCTCCAGAGAGTAGTGCGGTGTGCTGAACGGATAATTGGAGGTGAGCTTCCCTCCCTCCAAGACATCTACAGGAAGCGGTGCCTGAGGAAAGCGGGGAGGATCATCAAGGACTCCAGTCACCCCAGCCATAAACTCTTCAGACTACTTCCATCAGGAAGGAGGTTCTGCAGCATCCGGTCCCGAACCAGCAGACTGAGAGACAGCTTTTTCCACCAGGCCATCAGACTGCTGAACACGTCATAGACACCTCACCCTCACTACTGGAACTTCAACATTATGCACTCCATACTGTACATTAATGCCACTGTTTTGCACATACATACCTCTGTATATTTTATATTTTATATATCTTATTTTATTGTTTACTCTATTTCATTTGTAAAACATGTATATACACACTCACACACACACACACACACACGTAGAAAAACATATTTAGTACACACATTCAGTAATGTATATATCTTTATATATGGTACATATATTTATTACTTTTTAGATTAACCATTTTTATATTTTGCTTGTTGCACGTTATTGTATTTTGCACAACTCTGTTGCTTGTGAAGCTTGCACACAAGAATTTCACTCGCATGTACTGTACCAGTGTACCTGCACATGTGACGTGACAATAAAGGTGATTTGATTTGATTTGCCGTACAAGCCGCTGCTGAAGTAGCCGCGATAAGTAGGTCGTCTACATACTGTATTAATGTACACCCTTCAGGCAACTGACAGGGTGACAGGGCTTCTTTAAGCACCTGATTGAAAATGCCTGGGGACAGGGCAAAGCCTTGTGGCAAGCGTGTGTATCTAAACTGACGACCTCTGTATGTGAAAGAGAAAATGTCTCTGAGTGAATGATGTAATGGGACACAAAAGAACGCGTTTGCTAGATCAATGCATGTAAACCACTTTTGGTCGCAGGTTATTTCAGTTAAGGCTGTGTATGGATTAGGTACAGGCACCGTATCGGTACGTAGTATGGCATTAATAAGTCTTAAATCATGTGCCATACGGTACTTCCCTGTCCCATGTTTCTCCACCGGCAAAATTGGTGTGTTCCAAAGGGATTGCGAGGGCTCAAGCACTCCTGCTTTCAACAACCCTTCAATCGTCTCCGCGATCCCTTCTTCTGCTTCAGGCTTGTGTCTATATTGTGGTCATGAGATTGGCGTGTCCGATTTCAGCTGGAACAAAACCGGCGCACAATGGGCTAAGCCAACATCAGTGGGTCCTGTAGACCACAGAGTGTCAGGCAATTTTGAAAGTTCTACCACTGCATCTGGATGATCTGTTCTCTCACTAACATGTATTCTTGATACTTGCTGATGCTCTAATATCACTGCGTCACTGGACACACATGTGATACGATATATTTTACATTTTGGTGCATAACAAACGTCTGGAATTTGGGTGGGTTGCCACCAAGCGTTATCCAGCGCTCGCCTCACCATCGTCCCCAACTCTTTAGCCTGGTGTCCCTCATGGACTGCCAATGTGATGTGTGGGGCCGAATCTGATCCCATGTTATACCAAGACAACTGTTCATCTGTTAATTTAACAACCGCTGCTACCCCTTCTGGCCCCACATAAATATTTTGTGTTTGAACGTTCCAGGTCTGACCCTCAAGTTCAGACTGGAAGGCTTCTTGGTAAACATCATCATCATCCCTATCATAAAAGAGAGTGACATGGAATGGATCTCTAGGCGAGGAGTACACCGCAAGACTCATGATCCAGGGTCTCCACTGTTGATATTGTTCCAAAATGCCTTCTTCTAGCAAGCGCCCCCAGTAAATGTCAGCAGGGGGTGGTTCACAGTTCTGCAGCAAGTATTGATTCTTTGAATTGATTTCCAGGCACGGTAGCGACATTCCACCGGGCAGAGAGACCGTCAGTCCATCCGCGGAACACATAATGGTGGCTCCCAGTTTGATGAGTAAATCTCGGCCCATCAAGTTCACAGGCACTTGTGGAGATACCACATATCGGTGCCTCAAAGTCTGTTTGCCCAGCTTGGTCAGAGCTGGGTCTGTGAGTGGCAGAGTCATTGGTACCCCAGAGAAACCCACCACACTGACAGTGTGGTTAGAGATGGTTGCACTATTTGGTGTCGTTCTCGAAGTTGAGTACGTTGCCCCAGTGTCCACCAGGAAGGGCAATTCTGCACCTTCCACTGTCATTGACAGCATGGGATCTGCCATTCCCCTGCTGCCTGGGTCCTGTGGGCTCCATCAGTACTGTTCCTCCCAGCTCCAGTCTCCCACTGGATACTGAGACCGCGGCGCAACACTTGGATTGGGAGCTTGATGTCTGTCTTGGTAACCGCCTCTGCCTCTCTGAGTTCCCCATGCCTGGTAATCTCTTTGTTCATAGCTTCGGGGCAACTCACGGCATTCTCGGGCCCAGTGCGCCTCTCTTCCACATTGGTAACAGACATTCCATGAATTCATTCTGGGATTCCCCGGACCACGAGCTCTAGGGTCTGGTCGCCAGAGTCCACCACGTCCCCTCTGTAAACGGTTGGCCCCCCGATTTCTACCTGTGCGTCTTTGCCTTGGTATTTCATGGTCACCAGGATAAGAACTGGGAGCACGCTCTGGTTGCTCGGGCGCTGGATCAGCCTGGGGCTGAACCACCATCATAGGTTTACTACCCTCTTTCTCCTTTTTCCTAACACTAAAATTCTCACGAGCTTCATTCAACTGTAATTTTAACAGTTGCACCTGTGCGTCTTCTAACTCCTTCTTTTGTTTGTTTACCGTATCTTGTTCCAACTGTAACCGATGTGTTACATGCCGCTCCCACTGGGTGGAGTCTGCTACTGCAAAATCTGGATTCTTTTCTAAATCAGTTGTTACTTTATCTGGCAGCCCCTTCAGTACCGCGGCGCGAAACCAAGCTCTATTCTCACCTTCTTGACCTGGATGTATGCCAGTTTGTGACATCCACTGTTCCTTAGCTTTTTCTAAAAATTCTCTGGGAGTGTCTTTTGAATCCCAAATTATTTTTGGTATTGACCCTACATTCGGAGTTATGTATTTTTCATGAACTGCGTCAGCTAGCTTATCTTCTACTCTACTAGATGGCACATCATTTGGAAGAGTGGTAGTCTTAGCAATTTCTTCCACATCAGCTAAACCTCCCGCAATCATAGTCCTTCCTGCGATGGCTCTAAAGTCTCCAATCCCAAGCTCGTCTCCTTCTGTTAAGGTTCTTAACTTCCTTAACCAAGCTGCTCCTCCCTCTGTTATAGGGGGCAGCTGCTGAACTAGGGCCTCCAGATCCCTCATCTTGTATGAACGATACACTGGTTCCTGCTTTGCTCCACACATTAAGGGCATCTCCCATTCTAAGTTATCTAAGCTATTCTTAAAGTGCACTTTCTTTTCTTCAGGCTTCAACAAATTATATTTTCTAAACATAGACTGTCGTTTTTCTCGCCCTGGTATAGTCTTATCCTGGCTCACCAGCTTTTGTTTTGGTTTTTCCGTCCGATACACAGTTTTCTGTGATCGCAACTTCATTCCTGCCATTTTGGTGTCTGGTCGAGCTTCACAACCTTCCACACAGTCTGGCTCATTCTCTTCCTCTATCTCATCTTCTTCATCAAAGACAGCCAAGTTTTCTTTCTTTACTCTCTCTTCTACTTTGATTACTCTTTGCAGAATTTCTGCCAGAGCATCTTTATCAGCTTGCACTTCTCCATAAACTTCCCCTATCCACTGAGGCTTCTCCATCCCAGCTGTCTTTACTGGCTGGGAGTGTTCTTTTCTAGCTGGGGTAGGCAGTGGAGTAAACTCCAGCCTCCGAACCTCATCGGCTGGTGAGGCCGTCCCACCTGTTGAGGGGGTAACAGAGATTCCTTTTTTCAACTTTTCCTGACTGGTAGCTAAGTTCACACTTAGGTGATCCTCAGCTCCAGGTTCCCCTTGTGTTTTTAATGGATCAAACTCCATAAAATCTACAGACTTGGGAGATGAAGTTGAGGGTCCAGCTTTAGCTGAAGCTGCTTCTCCCATACCCATAGGCTGTACCGCCCTGGGCTGTGCACTAGGTGGCTGACCTGCTCCTGCTGCAGGAGTAAGGTGTACAACATCTGCAAAACCTCCAATTACTGCGCCCTGTTGTCCTTGTGGCCCTCTAATCTCTCCTCCTGCTAAAGACATTATGGGGAAAACATAAGGAGGGGGTGGAGCAGATGGCGCCTGAACGACCCAAGGATGGAACGGTTGCAAAGAGTCTACTGGTGATTGAGATGGGTGTGGTGGCAATGTGTCTTCCGGTAATTCAGGAGAGGTGGGGAGAGGGTTGGAAGGCAGTGCTAGCTTCGCATGCGCATGCTCCAGTTTCTCCTTTGCTGTGTTTAGCAAATATATTTGTCCTTCCAGTTTCTTATTTTCCTGCTGCAATTCCTGAAAAGATTTCATCAAGGTGCGCACCTGTTGCATTTTCTGGTTTCTTTTCCTGTTGTGAGAGAAGTGAACTTACCTCTTGAGCTTGAGCCTCATCCTCTTTCATCCAACCTGAAATCCCTTTACACATTATTATCCATTTACAGAGTTTTGCGTGAGTTTCCTTTAAGAGTTTTATTTCTGCTTTGGTGTGTCTGTTTATTGCATGTGTTAATGTTTCCTGCTGCAATTGCTGTAATCTCTTTGCACAGTTCTCCCTTTCTTCTTCAAAAATAAGATGAAGAGGTTGTCTATCCTGCAAAGTTCTTTGCTGAGCAGCACATAATTTCTCAACATGTTTCCTTACAGCCTTAAATTCTTTATCTGCTACTTTAGTTGTTTTTGTGCAAGCCATGTGGATGGCTTTGTTTAACTCTTCAAGCTGATCATTTAGTGGCTTATAGACTTTTTGTCCACTAGATGTCCCGGTTGAACTTTCCGCCATCTTGCTTTCAAAATGGCTGCTGTATGTGCCCGCCCTTGGAAGTTCCTTGACGTGACTTCCTATTTCTCTATCAGAAGCTCTGGGGCCAGAGAACAGACACTTCCTCCTTTCCGTCAGAAGTACGGTAGTCGGCCACCCAGACACTTCCTCTTTTATACCTGCTTGATATACACAGTGACCAACACGGGGCCAGACAGCACAGCTTTTATTTCACAAACTTCTTAGAACAGCCACAGTTTTCAACACTTTAAAATAAGCACCCAACCGGCTGCAAATCTTGCTTTAAACACCAAACACAATTAATCCCACCACTTTCTATGCCAAATTCTAGTTCGTGGTAGTTATAGACAAGGCCTCAGTAAAAAGAAGAAATGAAGGCCGAGCAAAATACTGCATAATTCTAAACTTCAACTATTTTAACATGAACAATATCAAAACACTTCTCTGCTCTTTCAACTTAAAGTCAAAATCACACTGTTCAACAAAACGGGCTGTTTTAAAATCAGTGAGGGGCATACAGCATTATTTCTTACTCTTACAGGGGCCTACAGTGCGTATTTCTCTTCTTGTAAATAAGAAAGTAAAAAGAAAAAATTGACTGCACCCAATAGCTTCTTAACTGGCCAACTCACTCTCAAAAAGGGCGACAAGGCGTTGAACTAAATCTACACAACCCCGCAAAAACAGGGAAATCTGTGAGTCAACCAAAACTGCCTGTACAACCAACTGGTGATCTGTATCCTCAGTCTCACAATATATATACAATTCCAAATATGTCAGCTCACCCACGAATGTTAAGTTGGCCGACACTGAAAAATAATGAATCATCTCCTTTCAATAGACTGAGGTAATATAACACACCGATAACTCTTAACTAAATCAATATCTGGTGGTATGACTTTGATAAAAAACCCCAAGGGATTTTACTGGTACAGAAACTCAACTTTGGCCTTCAGAGGCGGATTCCCTCTCAGCCATTTCAGTCAGCACTCTAAACTGCCTTAAACAATAACCAAAAAACTCAGGGAGATACTCCTCAATCATAAATGCCGAGAGTATAAGGATATAATAATTATCCTGTGTTTCCCCCTGAGCTACACCTATCACAAGGATTCCTTCGGGGAAATTAATCAACTCAAATCTTATAGACGTACAATATACCATGCCTTGTTATCGGCAGGGAAATTAAGCCTCCTCCAATAATAAAATCTGCTTCTGGGGAGGCAAGGAACAACCACATAAGTTATTCCATAAATTCTCTCGGTATCTGCTGAGAGCAAAATAATATGACACAATATCAGTTATTGCTGAACCTCTCTTCTCTCTTCACTGTTCTGTTTCACCAGTTGGTCTAGGGCTTCTACTAAACACAAACAATTATCCAGAAAACTGGGGAACTCTATTTCAGTTAGACACACTGTTTTATAAAAATGATACTCTAAGTCTGCTGTCTCACAGCAAACAAACATCTCCACTTGCACCTGTGCCGGCTCGCCTTGGATTACTGGCGTCAGCAAAACGGTGAAAGTAAACCCAGTTATGTCTCTCTGATCCAATGTGAAAACTCCAGTGTCTGTCTCGCCCATTCAATACACAGATCCCTTCAAAACAATATTAAAATTAAAAGGGGAAGTAACCGCACCCAAATTTTAACTGCGCACTTTTCCCCAGCAAGAAAAGAACGGGAAAAGAGACTTTTACAGCCTCTCACACACCCGAGCTGCAGCCGGCTGGCACTTTAAATCATTTCAGACAGTTTCTTACGTCACGGTTTCCAGCTGTATGCGTGGGTCCCAACAACCCGGATATACACACCGCGGCTCGTCTTTAAGAGACGTCAACAGGTCCGCAAATTCTCCAGATATATCAACAGAAACACAGCTTTTCATGGGCCACGGCGGGTCCACAAATCTTCGCTGACCACGGCGGGTCCACAAATCTTCACTGACCACGGTGGGTCCACAAATGCACAGGTAATACTTTTAATCGTCTCTCATAACACACAATAACTCAATAACTCAAAAGTTTAGTTTCAGTTTCACTGCTCGGCTCGGCTTGCTGCAAAACCTCAAGCTCACGGCTGGCTTGAGTTTCTCTTAGCTCATATATCAACTCCTCGGACCTTCGTGTCCGGTATTTATCCTTTTTTCTCTTATTTAAGTGTCTCCCTAACAATGATCCTCTGCGATCACCAGGGCTATATCTGAGGCCACAAAATCTCAGCGGGGCCCCCCCCATAGTTTAATACCCAGGAAACGTCTTTCACGGGGGTGGAGTCCTTCGGCTCCGTGACTTTTAAACACTTATAATCTCTTTATTCCTTAATCACAACTCAATCTCTAGTTACTTTTAGCTCAGTACTGCTTTTTCCGAGCGACCGTGAATGCAACACTACTCTTAAGTTTCACTTTTGTTGCAAACAAAAATTTTCATTTCAAACAAAACTCAAAACAGAGATCTACGGAAAACCACTTGACTACATATTTTAGAATTATGTCCCAATCCAGCACAATTTCCGTTTAAGAGGTTTGTGCCTTACCTTTTTATATGTGGGCCCAGTAGTAGTCAAGCAATCACCCCGTGACGTCTGCCGTCCGATCACCCGATCTGGTCTCAACCTCCGCCGACAACAAACACCTGTAGCTCTTTCTACTGGTCTTCAGATTGCCCGCATCCTCCACCAAAAATGAAGCGAGATCGATCAACTGGAGACCAGACAACAAACGACGGAGGCACCAGACGAATGCAATCAAACGATGAGTTTATTAACACAGGAGAGGCAACATCTGCATATGTCTTCCTCTGACAAAATTTCATCAAAAACTGGTTTTATACCATAGAACATTAACGCCCACACATACACGTCAATACAAGTCAAAAATACATTGTTGGCAGACATGAGCGCATCTTATACATTTTAATAACTATAAACAGTCATATAACTTCTCTTTTCTATAACACCTGCCTTTTAAGGTAATAAACTTCAAGCTTCGGGATCGTTAAAAGCTAATAATTGACCCTCGTCACCAATCACTAAGTAGACTGAATTGGCGCAGGTCTCAAAAAGAGAGCAGAAGACACTTGGGCCTTCGCTCAGGCCTGCCACTAAATTAATAAATGTATTGTAAGCATGCATGCAATTAACCTGCTATGTTCTCATCTTCCCTCAACATGTATCACCTGGACACTCTCACCAGTGAAGCTTAAAACCCTCTTGGATGGAACATCAGCTCTAAACAAGCACAGTTATGCATTGTGTATAAAATGAACTCAACCTGTGAATAGAAAGGTCAATGTAATGACAAACATATTCAATGCATTATGAACCCCATAAGAAATATTACTGATAAAATAATACTGTAGAACATGTTATTAATGCATTTATCATAAGGCAGATTATATGGTTACAATAAAAGAATCTCTGAATCCCAACAGCGGCCATCTGCTGCGACCAGTTGGGGTGAGAGAAGGAAGACAGGATAAAGACATGCTGTGGAAGAGAGACAGAGATTAATAACAGATATGATTCGATGCAGAGAGGTCTATTAACACATAGTGAGTGAGAAAGGTGACTGGAAAGTAAAAACTCAAACTAACTGAAGGCTTTTGAGGGAGTTTTTAGGACTTCCTGATAATGATGAATTACAGTAGTCCAGCCTGGAAGTAATAAATGCATAAACTAGTTTTTCAGCGTTACTCTGAGACAGGATATTTCTAATTTTCGAGATGTTGCGCAAATGGAAGAAAGCAGTCTTTCATACAGTGGCTTGCAAAAGTATTGGACCCCTTGAACTTTTCCACATTTTGTCACATTACAGCCACAAACATGAATCAATTTTATTGGAATTCCACGTGAAAGACCAATACAAAGTGGTGTACACGTGATAAGTGGAACGAAAATCATACATGATTCCAAACATTTTTTACAAATAAATAACTGAAAAGTGGGGTGTGCGTAATTATTCAGCCCCCTTAGTCAATACTGTGTTGAACCACCTTTTGCTGCAATTACAGCTGCCAGTCTTTTAGGGTATGTCTCTACCAGCTGAAAACTGCTGTTCACAAACACTGTCCATTTAATCTAACTGAGCTGGAGCTGTTTTGCAAAGAAGAATGGGCAAGACTTTCAGTCTCTAGATGTGCAAAGCTGGTAGACACATATCGAGAGGTAATGGTGACAATAATGAACTAAAAACACACAATAAGAAACATCAGGGTGGATAAAGATATAATTAGTGTGTAGTCTTCTTCACAGGTTAATTATGGAGTTCCACAGGGTTCAGTGCTAGGACCAATTCTGTTTACATTATACATGGTTCCTTTAGACAGTATCACCAGAAGACATATTTTACAGTTTCACTGCTATGCTGATGACACCCAGCTCTATCTATGGTTACGTGAAGCAGTTTCACCCCAGTTCTTTTTATTCTTCGGGCCACCAGAGACGACACCGAAACTCAGTAGCTATTTCACAAAACCTTTATTCATCTTCAGTCACGCATGCACCATCCAGAAGGGGAGATGTACAGGGCCCGATGTCCCTCTGCAAATTTCAACTTCTTTGTCCGTTACAACCAGTTTTGTAGAAGCAACCCCCCATCGTAAAACCCACATTTTGTTTTGTAAACCCAAAACACTGTTTTTGTGTATGTATGTGTGAACACGTGAGTGCTTGCGTGTACACGTACCTGTGTGCGCGTGTGTATGTGTGCATGTGAGTGAGTGTGTGTGTGTGGGTGTGTGTGTGTGTGTGTCTGTATATGTGACTTCCTGCCGGTCATAAAAGTCCATCTCCCCTTACCCAAGCTACACGAAACTCCTCCTCAAAACATGGTTATCAGGTCACAAGCACTGAGACCCCCACTCTACTTCCATTTGGCAGTTTCCACTGGGCCATTGGCCTCTTGTTGTCTTACTTTACAGCTAAGCATGAGGAGGGTCTCCTGCAAACCTACTTCTAAGTTGTGACAGTTATGAGCCTTTATTACATTCAAGGACAAGGGTAACAGACTTCTCCTCTTTCCTATCTGTTTCATACAGTCCTAGCTTCCTACTTCTTTTTATGGCAGTGTTACGTCCCCCCCGAAAGGGTCTAGGCAGGCGAGTGAGGGGACCAGTAACAGATGAGTCCAGAACAGAATGAAAGGAGAACAGACAGGTGTTTTTAGTAAATAAAATAGTCTTAACATAAAGAGCCGGCAATGCCGTTTTACCAATAACACTTTGAAAAAGGAAAAAAGGTTGCAACAACAAGGAACACAACCAAACAAAAACTCCACACCACGAGGTGGCACTTCCAGGGGCCCACAAGCTCACCCTCTCACTAGCAGCAGCTAGCTTTACTGCTGCCGAGGCCCACAAGCCCACACTACTCACGTAAAGCAGCTATACTGCTTCCGCAACTCCACACTTCAGGCAGGATAACCACACACCAAGAACACAAAACAGAGACACCAGAGAACACCACCCTGCTCACAGCTAACCCCCAGCTTAAATAGCCTCAGAGGTGATTGCTGAATGGATTCAGGTGGCAAACAAGGCTAACCAAGAGCAGCTGTGTCCTGGGGAGAGAGGAGAGTGAGAGAAACAGAGGGGGTAGGAGTGGCAAGAGAGGAGGCGGCGGAGAAAAACACCATGCCCACACAAGGGCAGTTTCAGGAGGCCCAGCTAGGGCCGTAACAGGCAGGCAGACAACCAGTGTCAATAAATTCCTCTCCCTCTACACAATTGCACACACACTCAGGCCTATAGCTAAACCAACCTAAAACATGCAGACATTCACAAATCCTTTCCTATTACTCTGATCTACAGCTGGACCTTCTCGTCTAACTAACCTTAAGCACATTGTATTCTAATAATTGTTTTCTTGTACTCACACTATCTATGAAGCCAGATAACATACACCACTTAGTTAAACTGCAGGAATGTCTTAAAGACATAAAGACCTGGATGGCCGCTAACTTTCTGCTTCTTAATTCAGATCAAACTGAGGTTATTGTACTCGGCCCTGAAAATCTTAGAAATATGGTATTGTCACGAGTTCAAACTATTGGGGATGGATACAGGAGGAAAACCAAAATAACAACACTGGTCCGGCCGGGTCAAGTCAAACGATGATTTTAATGCACACGTGTGGGAGATGAATACTGCACGCAGACAGCACCAGATCTCTCTCCGAAAACCACACGACAATAGTTTTTATGAACATCAGGGTATTAGAACGCCCCCTAATGCGTAAAGTAGGTACAATACAATCAATGTTGACAACTTTTAACACATTAAAAGAACATCTTCTTCTTCCCAAGGCCAGATCCTTCCCAGTAATCTTCTAACTCTGCTTATCCCCTGGAACAAACAGTCTCTCCTGCCAGCATAATCAAACAGCTACAAGGCCTTGCAAACTATTATTTAAATGTTTGAACTCTCCCCTCTACATGAGTTTAACTACTGCTTGTGTGTGTGCGTGTGTAACTCGACCTCAGCATTCACTCTGTCTATAAGGACAGACGCCAACTCTTCATGTGTGTAATAACCTAACCGAAACCATACATGTAGTCTGTTGAATAAATGTTCTAATCAAATGCCACTACTCAAAGCTTAATAAAACAATATAAATGACTAAAGGATAATGATGAATAACATGATATCTGTGTTTTGTAAGCGTGTTCTTTCTATAGCTCAAGATCCTTAACACAATAGATTGTTCAGTCCTCGCGCCGAACAAAGCTTCCGACCCTCCACTAGCTGACCAAGCCCCCCTCATTGGCAAGCACAAAAATACAATGCATGTGTATACAAAAGGATTATCACTGCACCTGTAATAGAAAATGTTAATATGGAATCATGACAATACCTGTAATACAAGTTGTAACATAAGGCCGACATATGGGCAGAAATCTGTGCCATCAGAAACTGAATTTGAATAAGTTAAATTTGAATTTGAATTACTCGGATTGAATCTGAATTGTAACTTGAATGAAAGCTTTTGAAAACTGAATTTGAATTAGTCTAATTTGAAATTGAATTTATGGTTTGAAAATGAATTGATTTGCTTTGAAACTGCATTTTATCCTTTAAAAATTCAGCTCTCGAATAATTTCAGATTCACTTCTCACCATTCAGTTTCAGTTCTACAATTCAATTTCAGTTCCAAAATTCAGGTTTTTGGGACTTACATCCGGTTCCGGTTCAAGCGCAGATTAATAGAACTACAGACTGATAGCGTTACTGACGGAATCTACAGCGTCTTGAGCTGAATTAAGACTTCAGAAGTCATTCGTCACGTCGAATGACCAGCGGATAAACTCTCAGGTTGGTAATAAATGTATTACATGTATAAGAACAAGCGTCATGTTAACAATTGATAGCCGTACAGTAACCTTTATGCTTATTGTAGCTGCTAGCTAAAAACGCTAATTTAGCGTAGTTTGCCCTAAATTCAGCTTTGACAAACAAATATGATCGACTGTTTCTAGTAGAATTCCAAAGTTGTCATCTTGTACCCTGTCAGAGCCCTGTATGCTTGCAGAGACCCCTACAGTAAGGAAACATGCAAAACGGTGTCCAAACCTTTGTATTTGAGCTTTATTTATGTCTTACACAGCATCCCAACTCTTTAGCTAACTTAATAACTTTAGCTAAAGTGAATAGTTCGTCTAATTCATTAGTGCAGCTTTACTGGATCACCTCTGTTTGAAGTAATATAATATGATATACAACTATCACTGTGTTTAACTACCATAATAATTCTTAGGGTACTGAGTGCATGCTTAATTAGATTTTTTTTTTTTTTAAACATACTGCTCCATTGCTATGTTTGACAGGCTGAAGTTGTCGGGTCACCTCCTAAATTGACCATCTTTTACAGGTGTTTTGTGCCAGAAATGGAGTGTCCACTGAAGACTGAAGATACTGAATCTCTACGCCGTGCCATTGATCCCTCCTGTGCCTTCATCTAGACAAGAGACATTAACTTAACCACTCTCACATGCTCTGTACCTACATCACCTTCCCTGACAGTCGTAGCTTGGCTCATCTGAGGGTGAAATTATAAGAATGTGTTATTTTGCAAAGTGCTCTCTAGGGTTCCTAAATAAAATATGGCATTGAGGTCATTTCTTTTGAATTAATCCCTTCTTCTGAAATATAAGAACCTCTCCTGGTTTAAATGGCACTTTCTGTTCCTTACTTCCTGTTCCACTCCCAACCCCAAATAGATGCTGACAAGCTGACACAGTAATATGGAAGAGGGAGAGAAGCTGGAAAGGACTACTACAAATAAACCCAATGCCTAACTTGAAAAATGTAAAATAAGAACAATAATAATAATAAAGATAAAAGATGAAGTAACAAGTTTTTTGTTTATTCCAAATGATCATCCAGATGTCTGTGACATGTGATGACAAACACCATAATGGAAGGCCTTTGTCATCACATGCTTAAACTCATATTTTTGCATATGCTGAACAGGCAGTCAGACATGCTGTAACTGTGGGGTAGAAAACTGCATGAACACCATACAGCAGGGGTCTCAAACTCCAGTCCTCGAGGGCATGGAAAAGTTGCATGACACCGGCCTTTGAGGAATGGAGTTTGAGACCCCTGTCATATTCCATATGACAGGTGTGGTTGAACTTCATGAAGACTCTGAAGTTTCTCTTCTTTTCTGGCAGGACAGGAATGTCGCCTTGTCCTGTGAGCCACCGTAAGGATGTACTTAGAGTAGAACTGGAGTGTCACTGGCCTCAGGCTCTTCACCTTTTCAAAGACAAAGCAGTCATTTAGATAAAATATTAGCTATTGTTTACCTGTAAATGCACAAAGAGAATTTAGAAATGTAATTATTGTCAAGAGTGAAAAAGCACTGATAGTGTAATTTACAGCTGTGGCCAAACGTTTAGAGAATGAGAAGTGTTGTTTATTTACAAAGTTCGCTGTTTCAGTGATAGTTGTATATCATATTATATTACTTCAAACAGAGGTGATCCAGTAATGCTGCACTAATGAATTAGACTAACTATTCACTTTAGCTAAAGTTATTAAGTTAGCTAAAGAGTTGGGATGCTGTGTAAGACATAAATAAAGCTCAAATACAAAGGTTTGGACACCGTTTTGCATGTTTCCTTACTGTAGGGGTCTCTGCAAGCATACAGGGCTCTGACAGGGTACAAGATGACAACTTTGGAATTCTACTAGAAACAGTCGATCATATTTGTTTGTCAAAGCTGAATTCAGGGCAAACTACGCTAAATTAGCGTTTTTAGCTAGCAGCTACAATAAGCATAAAGGTTACTGTACGGCTATCATTTGTTAACATGACGCTTGTTCTTATACATGTAATACATTTATTACCAACCTGAGAGTTTATCCGCTGGTCATTCGACGTGACGAATGACTTCTGAAGTCTTAATTCAGCTCAAGACGCTGTAGATTCCGTCAGTAACGCTATCAGTCTGTAGTTCTATTAATCTGCGCTTGAACCGGAACCGGATGTAAGTCCCAAAAAACTGAATTTTGGAACTGAAATTGAATTGTAGAACTGAAACTGAATGGTGAGAAGTGAATCTGAAATTATTCGAGAGCTGAATTTTTAAAGGATAAAATGCAGTTTCAAAGCAAATCAATTCATTTTCAAACCATAAATTCAATTTCAAATTAGACTAATTCAAATTCAGTTTTCAAAAGCTTTCATTCAAGTTACAATTCAGATTCAATCCGAGTAATTCAAATTCAAATTTAACTTATTCAAATTCAGTTTCTGATGGCACAGATTTCTGCCCATACCGACAGCCTAAAGAAATTCTCTAATGAAGTAACAATTAATGATGATACATAAATGAACTAATGAATAATTATTGCCAATACACACTACTTAAAGGTTAACAAAAGATATATCTAAATAAAGGATCATAAAATAACATGATGTAAGTGTCTTGTAAGCATGTGCGGCCTTCTACGCTCTACGTCACTTCCCTCAATAGATCAGCCAGACATCCCGCTGACTGTAGCTTTTAACCCTTACTGACGTGAGCACAACTCCATAATAAGCACCAAGCGGCAATATGTATAAAGATGATCATGGTTACACCTGTAATGAAAGATTATATGATTATACCAACACCTGTAAATAGAAGATTAACATGAGGTTATAACAATCACTGTAATACAAACGTTAATGTAATGTCAATAGCTTCAATAAATGCTTTAATGCAATGCTTATTATATGATTCTAATGTAATGATAAAATAACAGTAAAATATCTCTTCTCAGTATCTAACCAGATTCTTACTCTGGATGGCATTACCTTGGCCTCCATTAACGCTGTGAGGAACCTTGCAATCATTTTTGGCCAGGACATGTCCTTCAATGCACATATTAAACAAATATGTAAGACTGCTTTCTTCCATTTGTGCAACAAATGGATCTCTAAACTTAGAAATATCCTGTCTCAGAGTGATGCTGAAAAACTAGTTCATGCATTTATTACTTCCAGGCTGGACTACTGTAATTCATTATTATCAGGATGTCCTAAAAACTGCCTGAAAGGCCTTCAGTTAATGCACAATGCTGCAGGAAGAGTACTGACAGGGACTCGAAAAAGAGAGCAGATTTCTCCCTTATTGGCTTCCAGAATTGAAATCAAAATCTCCAAAACTTGATTCTGTTCATCTGGACGTAGCGTTTTGTGGGAGAAACGTCACTCATCCAAGTGACTTCTTCAGTCTCAGCTGACTGCAGGTTTCCCCAGATCTTATAAACAGTACATTTGCATAATGACTGAAACCAGCCCACTGAAAGAACAATGGGCTGGGAGGTCAGTTCCTTAATCATAATTATGCAAATTCTCATGACCATTGATCAACAACCACTGACCAAAACCCACTGATCAAAGACCACTGATCAATGGCAATGAGCACTATTCAGAGAGAGTTGGGGAATGGCTGCAATCACAGCATTGTAAGATGGCAAAAGATGTACCCTTAGGCCCCCTCTTCTATTCAGAGATGGTCTTTCCCTTTTCACGTAAATGGCCTCCTTGACTCTGCGCTCAAACCAGCATTCTTCCCTGTCCAGGATGTGTACATCTCCATCATTGAAAGAGTGTCCACTGGCCTGTAGGTGTAAATAAACTGCAGAGTCCTGTCCTGACGAGGTAGCTCTTCTGTGTTGTGCCATCCGCTTCGCCAGAGGTTGTTTGGTTTCCCCGATGCATAAATCCTGGCAATCCTCCTGGCACTTAACAGCGTACACTATGTTACTCTGTTTGTGTCGGGGGACCCGATCCTTGGGGTGGACCAATTTTTGGCGCAGCGTGTTTTGGGGTTTAAAAGCCACAGAGACCCGGTGTTTAGAAAAAATGCGTCTCAACTGTTCCGATACTCCTGACACATATGGGATCACTACAGGTTTTCGCTTGGGCAGCGGTTGTCCTTCTCTCCTGGATTGGCTGGAGCTTTCTTTAGGAGCCCTTCCAGCTTTGACAAAAGTCCAGCTGGGATAACCACATTTACTCAGGGCCTTCTTGATGTGCTGTTCTTCTGCCTCCCTGGCCACTGTGTCAGTGGGGATGGTGTTCGCTCTGTGTTGTAGCGTCCTGATGATGCCCAGTTTGTGCTCCAGTGGATGATGAGAGTCAGATTAGTTCATGCATTTATTCCTTGTAGGCTGGACTACTGTAATTCATTATTATCAGGATGTCCTAAAAACTCCCTGAAAAGCCTTCAGTCAATGCACAATGCTGCAGCAAATCTGGATGTTCTGACAGGGACTAGAAAGAGAGAGCATATTTCTCATTGGCTTTCCTTCATTGGCTTCCTGTTAAATTCAGATTCGAATTTAAAATCCTGCTCCTCACATACAAAGTCTTAAATAATCAGGCCCCATCTTATCTTAATGACCTTGTAGTACCATATCACCCCGTTAGAGCACTTCACTCTCACACTGCAGACTTTCTTGTTGTTCCTAGAGTATTTAAAAGTAGAATGGGAGGCCGAGCTTTCAATTTTCAGGCCCCTTTTCTGTGGAACCAGCTTCCAGTTTGGATTCCGGAGACAGACACTATCTCTACTTTTAAGATTAGGCTTCCCATTCCCATGATGCATTGAGTTTTTCCTTTCAGTCACCTTTTTCACACACTATGTGTTAATAGACCTCTCTGCATTGAATCGTACACTGTTATTAATCTCTGTCTCTCTTCCACAGCATGCCTTTATCCTGTCTTCCTTCTCTCACCTCAACCGGTCGCAGCAGATGGCCCCGCCCCTTCCTGACCGTGGTTCTGCCGGAGGTTTCTTCCTGTTAAAAGGATTTAATTAATCGTTATCGCTTTACTCAAGCTACTCACATCTCTCTTTCCACCTGCACTTACAAACATACACACGAAGACCTACAGGAATATCTGGACCACGGCCAATCAGAGAGGTCCCGCCCCATGAGGTCCAATGAATAGCATTGTCTTGTTCTAACTGCTTCAGACTGTCTATCACCCTCTTCCTGTAACCACTTCCTGGGTTTCGTTTCAGGGGCTCATAAAAATTTTCGTCTCTGAGCAGTGACATTTTTTTTCTCATTATAGTGATTGCAGCTATTCCCCAACTTTCTGTGAATGGTACTCATGTTCATTGATCAGTGGGCTTTGATCAGTGGGCTCTGATCAGTGGTTGTTCATCAGTGGTCATGTTTGAATCTTCATAATTACGATGAAGGAACTGACCTCCCAGCCCACTGTTCCCTCAGTGGGCCTAATTTCAGTCATTATGCAAATGTACTGTTTATAAGATTTGGGGAAACCTGCAGTCAGCTGAGACTGAAGAAGTCACCTGGATGAGTGACGAAACGTTTCTCCCACTGAAAATGCTGCGTCCACATTAAGAGAATTAACTTTTGGAGATTTACTTTCCTGGATGATTGAGCATGCATCAAGACATCACTGAGGGAAAAGTTTACCCTGTCTGGGATAGGGTTACTGGGGGCCCCGCCCTTGAGCTAGGCCTGGGGATGGCAAGCGTGTGGTGGCTGGGCTTTAGTCCATGGGGCCCGGCCAGGCACAGCCCGAAAAGGGGACATGGGCCCATCCTCCTGCAGGCCCACCACCCGCAGGAGACGCCGTAGGGGTCGGGTGCATTTTCAAGATTCAAGATTCTTTATTTGTCACGTCCATGGTTATACAGGTATAACACGCAGTGAAATGTGACCTGATACGCTCCTCGACTGTTCAAAGAAAACAAAGAGAGAGACAGACAGAACTTTATATACAGTGAATGAGTATACACAAAGAGGGCATTATGTGCAGCAAGTGGGTGAGTTATGTACATTATATAAATAGAAATAAAATGAAATAAAACAATCTGGAAATTTAAATCTTGTGTACATTGCGTGGGAAGGGTGTTAAAGTGTCTTGTGCTATAGCGAGGCCAGAAGGATCAGGATGATATGAGAAAGTGGTAATGAGTCCTGTCTCAGTCACTTAAGGATGATGGGGGGAGGGGGAGCTGATTCAACACACGAATGGCCTGAGGATAAAAACTCCTCTTGAACCTCTCTGTTTTTGTTCGGATGGTGCGGAACCTTCTGCCTGATTTCAGAAGCTGGAAAGCTGGGGTGGCTGTAGCTCAGGTGGCAGAGCAGGTCAGCCACTAATCAGAAGGTCGGTGGTTCGATCCCAGGCTGCATCCTGGCTGCATGCCAAATATCCTTGGGCAAGATACTAACCCCATGTTTGCCTACTGGTGGTGGTCAGAGGGCCCGGTGGCGCCTGTGTCCGGCAGCCTCGCCTCTGTCAGTGCGCCCCAGGGCAGCTGTGGCTACAATGTAGCTTGCTATCGCCAGTGTGTGAATGTGTGTGTGACTGGGTGAATGACTGAATGTAGTGTGAAGCGCTTTGGGGTCCTATGGACCAGAAAAGCGCTATACAAATGCAGGCCATTTACCATTGCCGGTATGGGACGGGTCCTTCAAAATCTGAGTTGCTCTAGTCCAGCATCTCCTGACATACATGTCCTGTAGGGAAGGGAGAGCAGTCCTGCAGCAGCGTTCTGCCATATGGATCACTCTCTGAAGAGCTTTTTTATCCTTGACACAGCTGTTTCCATACCAGGATGTGATGTTCTGTGCGAGGATGCTCTCCACAGTGCACAGCTGGCAATAAGTCGGACTCCCCGTGGGTGATAAGCTCTGCCAGGGCTGCCCTTTCTCACCGATTCTGTTCATAGCTCGGACTGAAACAGTTCGCAGCCAAGTGTGAAGCAGCGGGAATGAGGATCAGCACCTTCAAACTTGAGGCCATGGTTCTCAGCCGGAAAAGAGTGGAGTGCCCACTCCGGGTCAGGGACAAGTTCCCCAAGTGGAGGAATTTAAGTTTTTTCAGGCTCTTGTTTACGAGATGGTGCTGCGGCTGAAGTGATGTGGGCGCTGTACCAGTCCGTCGGGGTGAAGAGTGAGCTGAGTGTAAAGCGAAGCTCTCAATTTAATGGTCGATCTACGTCCCTACCCTCACGCGAAGCTCCCAATTTAATGGTCGATCTACGTCCCTACCCTCACCTACGGTCACGAACTGTGGGTAGTGACCGAAAAGATCGCAAATACAAACGGCGGAAATGAGCTTCCTCCGAAGGTGGCTGGCCTCTCCCTTAGAGATGGGGTGAGAAGTTCAGGCATCCGGGAGGGGCTCAGAGTAGAGCCGCTGCTCCTCCACATCGAAAGGAGCCAGTTGAGGTGGTTCGGGCATCTGACAAGGATGCCACCTGGGCGAGGTTTTCCGGGCATGTCGCACCGGGAGGAGGCCCCGGGGCAGACCCAGGACACGCTGGAGAGATTATATCTCTCGGCTGGCCTGGGAACGCCTTGGCGTTCCCCCGGATGAGCTAGAGGAGATGGCTGGGGAGAGGGAGGTCTGGGCTTCTCTGCTTAGGCTGCTGCCCCTGCAACCCGGCCCCGGATAAGTGGAAGCAAATGGATGGATGAATGGATGGAGTGTGGGGGGGCAGTCAGTAGTATCAACTCCTTTATCAGGCAGCAACTATGTGCACACTCTGGCCATATGAGGCTGAACATTGTTGTGCACCAGGAGGAACCCATGACCCACTGCGGCAGTGTAGGGTCTGACAATGGGTCCAAGGACATCATCATGATAAGTAATTGCTGTCAGGGTGCTAGCCTGTAGAGGTTTGTGCCTCTCTTTCAGTAAATACCTTTCCAAAACACAACCATAATAACCTAAAAGCCTGGTCATATTGTAATGTTACACATAGCATACAGTTCCCTATGTCTTCTCCAGACCTTTTCACGTCTGTCACATGTGCTCAAAGTGAGCCTGCTCTCATCTGTGAAAAGCATAGGGTACCAGTGGTGAACCTGCCGATTTGGATACTCTATGGCAAGTGAAAATCAGGTTACATGGTGCCAGATAGTGAGGTCAATACAAGACGTCAGCCCGTCTAATAAAAAGATATGAAGATAAATGGTTGTGGTTGGGATTAAACTAATAACGAAGTAATATTTGGGTTTGAGCAGGATAAGCGCATGAAGTGTACTATATTGTTTAGCTTTTACAGGGAGGGAAGGTAAAGGTGTGGGATAAGGTTGGTGTGTGCGTGTGTTGGTAACTATGGGGGTTGGGGGATACTAACTCACCTAAAACATGTTGCACAAACACTGGGTTCAGCAGTTTCACCTACCTGCAGTGATGGAGGAAACTGAACTCTGCTTTCCAAAACTTCTTAACACCTCCTGCATGAGGCTGAGGCGTCCCCACTTTGAGATCATGCTGACTTATATTCTGCTGTCTTCAATCGCTCTGTTAACTGTGACTCTTAATCTGTTTGTCATCATCTCCATCTCACACTTCAGGTAGACACACATTACACTGACTTGATGTTAAAATTGTAAAGATTTTTCCATGTGTTGTTTTTTTTAATGTTATTTCAGCTTTTCCTCTACAATGAATGATAACTGAAACATTACACTAGTAAGACGTATTACCATTCTTCCTCTTCAGGCAGCTCCACACCCGCAACAACGTCCTCCTTCTGTCACTCTCCGCAGCTGATTTTGGTGTAGGTCTTGTCATGTTCTTCCAAATTGTGCTCATAGATGGCTGCTGGTTCCTCGGTGACATCATGTGCACTCTGTATCAATACCTAGCATATGTCATCACCTCGGCCTCAATAGGAACCATGGTGATCATATCTGTTGATCGATATTTGGCTATTTGTTACCCTCTACATTACTCCACCAAGATCACACAACAAAGAGTTGAAATTGTTGTCTGTTTGTGTTGGATCTGTTCTGTCATCTTTCAAAGTCTGATTCTGATGGATAACCTGAAGCAACCAGGCAGGTATAACTCTTGCATTGGAGAGTGTGTCTTTGTCATTAATTACATCGCAGGACTTGTTGATGTTACTTTTTCCTTTATTGTTCCCATTACTGTAATTGTAGTTTTGTATCTGAGAGTGTTTGTGGTGGCTGTGTCTCAGGCTCATGCCATGAGGTCTCAGCTTGCAGTCACTCACCAGCAATCAGTTACAGTTACTGCAAAGAAATCGGAGCTGAAAGCAGCCTGGACTCTTGGTATTGTTGTCGTTGTGTTTCTCATATGTATGTGTCCATATTACTGTGTGGCTCTCACAGTCAAAGACAATGCACTGAGTGCTTCTTCTGCTGCTTTTGTGATATATTTATTCTTCTTTAACTCGTGTCTGAACCCCATCTTATATGTCTTTTTTTACTCGTGGTTCAGAAAATCCATAAAAGTCATTGTTACTCTTCAGATACTGCAGCCTGACTCTTCTAAGGCCAACATGCTTTAGAACACAATTTCTCAAAGTTTTGACACATGTATTTAAGGAGCCAGATTGAGGGAAACAAACACACTGACATAGATATTATTTGTAATGTCTCAGGTCAGGAGATGTTTATATTGGCAATGGTTCCTTGTAGTCGCATTTTGTATCTTTTTGAACCACTGTTGAGGTTGTACTGTATGACTTTAATATTTTCAGTGTTAGAAAAATTTAATATATGAAAAGCTGAAAGTGAAGTTGGGTTGTTTGCACAGATTTCTTTTATTATTTTCATATATATGCCTTGGCATGTATGTCATGACCTCATAATTAGGACACAAAGAACTGCATTCTTTTATAATCAGGCACTGCATAAAATGCTATCATTGCCATCAAGTGCCACATTTTAAGAACTTCGGCTACAGGCCATGAGGTGAGGCCTTCACCGTGAACACAACATTACTTGTTTGTGGTCATGTTACACTGAATAACATGAAGAAAATTTAGTGTGAAATGGAAATATATAACGTTTTTAGAAATATCTTATGTCTACATTGTGTATATTACCCTATAATGTTATCTAAGAGGAAAGTGAAAGTATAACGAGGCTTGTTAATTTACATTGGTATGGAAACTGTTATGTTGTTGCCACCGTTTTATTGTTTTGGTTGTGTACTGTTAATTAAAACATGCTTTTGAGAAGTTGTTTGGGCCACTGGGCTGGGCTTCATATGTAAAATGAATTCTGTTATGTATTGATAGTTAAAGGACTCACAGATTATAAAACTGCTTTTAAATATACAGGGTGATGGAAAAAGGTGTGCTACATCTGGCATTAGCAAATATTCTAGGAAAACTAACATTTGGATCAAGTGTTTTAAAGACGCTGTAGCAACTATTTCTAGAAACTGTCAAGAACACCTCAAACGTGTAACTGCACTATTTACCAGCAAACATCCCACTTTGGATGCAGCAGCTCTCATTTCTAGAAATTTGGTTGAATTTGATAAACCCCTAAAAACCAGGGTTTTAATTTAATCATTCAATTATGTTTTAATTAAACTACTTTTTTGTCGATTCTGGACATATCTCAGCAACAGTTACACAGGCATATGCGCTTTTAAAAGTAATTCGTTGTTTTACCGATACCTTGACAACCCTGAAATCGCAATCTGACTTTTTAAATTTATTTCCAACTGGTCAGAAAAAATGTGTTTACAAATCCTGGTTCTAACGACGTGTCACCAGTCATTTTATTTTAAAAATGTAATTAATTTAATTTAACCACACCTCATTTTACAGATCTACGTGGGTTTTCCATCTCTACGTGATTCAATCATTTTAAATGGTAAATGGCCTGTATTTGTATTGCGCTTTACTATATTTTATTTATTTATTTTATTTAAAAAATGAATAAATGAATAAATAAATAAATAAACGCTTCTAATAGGACTTTCTTCTTCTTTATGGGAAAAATCGTGTATTTAACTACACACCATTATACGGATCTACGTGGGTTTCCTAGGCGATTCGATCATTTTATTTAAAAAATAATAATAAGTAAACGGGTCTAATAGGACTTTCTTCTGTATGGGAAAATTTGTGTTTCATGGCTGTTCATAATAATTTAAAAATCTTTATTTTGGATTTGTGATCAATAGGTAGACAGAACACGTCCGTTTTTAAAAAGAGTACACAAAACATTCAGTCTTTAGACACCTCTAAAAAACCCTTCATCATTCTGCTCAGCTACCGGTGTGTGTGTGTGTGTGTGTGTGTGTGTGTGTGTGTGTGCGTATGCATGCTCACAGAAGGAAGATCATGGCAGAAGCCTTTTTTGAATGTACTTACACACAGCTTTTTCTTTTTCTTTTTTTTTTTTACAAGTGTTGCTCCTACATTGGAATAAATGTATTCTTTTCAATACTTTATGAATATGAAACTCATATTCAAGATTTTGAGTTCATGCACATTGTGAAACGAGAATCTAAATATTTGTGTCACAAAGATGTCTATAAAAACATGTTGTTTATGGGGATAATGTGACAAATCCTTTGTGGTCCCTATTAATGATCAATGGTAATTGAAGATGAACCTTGAACCCAGGCTCTGGACATTTTTATGACAAGTGACAGCACAGACATCGAGAGAACATGTTTTTTCATCATAAAGACTGTGATATGAAGCATCGTTAAAGTATCACTTGAGTAATGCTACTGAGAGAAACAAGTGTTGACTCATTTTTTTAAATAGATGCCTTAAAACACTAAACTCTAATTTCAGGGGTTTATTTTAAGTTTACAGAATAGAACATCTGGTAAGACAATGAGTTTTACTTCTCACTTTCCGTGTTATGTTGTAGTATCCATTTATCATGTATGCTACTTTGCTCTGTGGACAGTAAAATGTTTCATTGTATTCATGAAATAAATTTCAAATTTCAGAATTTCAATGTCTGAATCTTTTACTGGTTTTCTGTTTCAGTTCACCCCAAGTTGACAAAACCCACAGACATCCAGAGTTAACTCACTAACAATGTGGAGCAATCTCAATGCATTTAGCTGCTTTTTCCCTAAACATAATCAGTTGACTGAGAGAAATGCCTGTAGTCCTCACTTTGGTCATTTTGAATGTTGAAGGAGTTTTGTTCCATAGACACCTTATACTAGTGTTTCCTACACTTAATCCAACACTACAATGGTCTATTTAAATCCAGATTCCTTTTATAGTTTGCAGTGAAATTTGTTAAACCATTGCTTAATGGGACAGAAGTGCAAGTCGCTCTTTACTAACACATTTTAGATGAGTTTATTGCTGAACGACACAGCTAGCAGTCTCACACACTCTTTAGATTTTTGAAGTTTTGTGTGTAACGGTTGTATAGGAATTTCTTTTACTTATGTATTAATCACATTATTTTATTGTATAATGCCTTGGTGCCACTGGATTTTAACAAGTCTCACACTCATATAGTAAGACAAATGGTGGGGGTCTAGTTAGGAAGTTGGGGGAAGCAGACAATTCCACAGGAATAATCTTTTGTCTCTTCGAGGACTCTGGGAGGTAGCAAGGGAATGTGAATCTTAAGGTGTGAAACAGCTGTGTACTGCCTTTTGTTCCTGGAGAAGGTATTTAACTGAGAGCCATGTTAGGCTCAGAGAGACTCTGCTGACCGTCTGCCCCGCGATCATGCAGGTTCTCCACCAGGCCTGGTTGTCTGTTCTTTGTGTGTTTTGATTAAAGAATGTTAGCTACCGCTCACCGCTCGTCTGCAGGCTTTATTTAAATGGAAGACTTCCACAACAAAATGGCGTCACAAACAGGGTGGTCCGTGTGGTCACTGAACAACAGTTCCGTGGACGGGCTAATCACCCCTGAGGGAAAAGGTACCTTTGTCCTACCAGCTGTTGAAACGAAGGAAATGGAGGAGTCACGGGGCCATGTGTTTCAGTCACCACCGAGACCATCGACTTTGAGGGGACTCCTGCAGATGGGTGAGTTGTAGCTAACGAGAGCTTTGTGTTTGGCCAAGGAGGTGAGCGTGTTGCAGCCTTCGGGGAGCTCAAGAAGGAAGGTGAACGTGTTACGACCTTCCAGGACAAGAGCTCCGAAGGAGTCTTCGTGTAGAATCACGGATGAAATCCCTAGCATCTTCTAAAAGATCCTAACTTCTTCAAAGGAGACTGGGGGTGGCAGTGTTTGTTTCTTGGTCCGTAAGGCAAGGAACCTCACGAGAGACGTCTCGTGCAGTAAAAGAGAATCTATATTCCAGGGGCAGCGAGCGGAGCCGGATTAGCGGCTCGAGAGGCGGCTGCGGCAAGCGCTCCACCGGGCGGCCAGAGACAAAACTCAATGCGTGACTGTATGGTAAGAACTGAGTAAATGTGTGGTGTGTAAGATTGTAGAGAATGGTTGTGTGGGAAAAGTTGATGTGTGTGTAAAAACAGTGAAAAATGGGGTTCCAAACGTTGAAAATGGGGAACAAAAAACAAGAGAAGAAAAAAAAAGAGAGGAGTGTAGAAATGTGTGTAAAATTAATTGTCTCCAACTAGCGGAAGGTGGTGGTACTGCAGGCCACCACACGGAAAATTTCTTTTTAACAGAATTGTTGATAAAAAGAAACAAAAAAAAAAAATAGGAAGAGGATTTGGTGTTTATCAACATAGGGCAACTACAGTCTCACCTTCTGGGTTTTAAGAAAGGAGAGTGTTAGGTAATAAATGTATCATCTTAAATGTTTATTTTGCTGATTATATTGTTTTAGGTATAAAAGAAGGCCAGCTTTGAGACAAGGTCACAGGCTGACAGGAAACTACAGGTTTTCGCAGAAGTATGGGCAACAGACAGAGTGAAACTAAGTTCAGACAGGTTGCCCTGGCAACAGACCTTAGAAAGGGGAAGTTATTGCAAGCTGCACAGGAAGTTTTAGTGCACAGCCATATTAATAAACCAGACACAGAAAAGAGGAACTGAGTAGAAGGAGTTTGTTTGTAATGAAACTGTGTGTGATGTGTGTAACATCAAGATGGAGTATATAAATATAACTAGGCTTCCTGTTTGTTTTTTAGACCTGGGGTTGTGTGTGATGTGTTCAGGTCTCCATATCCGGATTGTAAAATAAAGATCATTTTTTAAAGTTAAAAGACCACTTGGAGCCCTGTGTCTTTCTTGGCCCTAAAAATCCAAAGAACCGGATTTACAGGGAGTGCAGAATTATTAGGCAAGTTGCATTTTTGAGGAATAATTTTATTATTGAACAACAACCATGTTCTCAATGAACCCAAAAAACTCATTAATATCAAAGCTGAATGTTTTTGGAAGTAGTTTTTAGTTTGTTTTTAGTTTTAGCTATTTTAAGGGGATATCTGTGTGTGCAGGTGACTATTACTGTGCATAATTATTAGGCAACTTAACAAAAAACAAATATATACCCATTTCAATTATTTATTTTTACCAGTGAAACCAATATAACACCTCCACATTCACAAATATACATTTCTGACATTCAAAAACAAAACAAAAACAAATCAGCGACCAATATAGCCACCTTTCTTTGCAAGGACACTCAAAAGCCTGCCATCCATGGATTCTGTCAGTGTTTTGATCTGTTCACCATCAACATTGCGTGCAGCAGCAACCACAGCCTCCCAGACACTGTTCAGAGAGGTGTACTGTTTTCCCTCCTTGGAAATCTCACATTTGATGATGGACCACAGGTTCTCAATGGGGTTCAGATCAGGTGAACAAGGAGGCCATGTCATTAGTTTTTCTTCTTTTATACCCTTTCTTGCCAGCCACGCTGTGGAGTACTTGGACGCGTGTGATGGAGCATTGTCCTGCATGAAAATCATGTTTTTCTTGAAGGATGCAGACTTCTTCCTGTACCACTGCTTGAAGAAGGTGTCTTCCAGAAACTGGCAGTAGGACTGGGAGTTGAGCTTGACTCCATCCTCAACCCGAAAAGGCCCCACAAGCTCATCTTTGATGATACCAGCCCAAACCAGTACTCCACCTCCACCTTGCTGGTGTCTGAGTAGGACTGGAGCTCTCTGCCCTTTACCAATCCAGCCACGGGCCCATCCATCTGGCCCATCAAGACTCACTCTCATTTCATCAGTCCATAAAACCTTAGAAAAATCAGTCTTGAGATATTTCTTGGCCCAGTCTTGACGTTTCAGCTTGTGTGTCTTGTTCAGTGGTGGTCGTCTTTCAGCCTTTCTTACCTTGGCCATGTCTCTGAGTATTGCACACCTTGTGCTTTTGGGCACTCCAGTGATGTTGCAGCTCTGAAATATGGCCAAACTGGTGGCAAGTGGCATCTTGGCAGCTGCACGCTTGACTTTTCTCAGTTCATGGGCAGTTATTTTGCGCCTTGGTTTTTCCACACGCTTCTTGCGACCCTGTTGACTATTTTGAATGAAACGCTTGTTCGATGATCACGCTTCAGAAGCTTTGCAGTTTTAAGACTGCTGCATCTCTCTGCAAGATATCTCACTATTTTTGACTTTTCTGAGCCTGTCAAGTCCTTCTTTTGACCCATTTTGCCAAAGGAAAGGAAGTTGCCTAATAATTATGCACACCTGATATAGGGTGTTGTCATTACACCACACCCCTTCTCATTACAGAGATGCACATCACCTAATATGCTTAATTGGTAGTAGGCTTTCGAGCCTATACAGCTTGAAGTAAGACAACATGCATGAAGAGGATGATGTGGACAAAATACTCATTTGCCTAATAATTCTGCACTCCCTGTATATGCTGCAATAAATGCACTGCCCAAGTGTCCCCTCTCCCCACTGCCTTTCAGCAGCATGCAACAGCAAACAGGTTGTCAGGCCAAGATGATGATTAAGTTTAACATTTTCTACAATATTGACAAAGCACTTTAAGCACAAGATTGTTAGTTAATAATTTAGAAATGAATATTGTCTGTATGGACTGCAATTTTCCCCTCAAAAAAGTGCACATGTAAAACTGCGGTGCGATGCGATTGAAAACTCTGAGTGCACCTAACTTTTGTGCCAGTGCGCCTAACCGGTGCGCCCATGGCAAAAAGTTAGTCTAGAGCCCTGAGGATTCGTAAACACATTTTTTCTGATCAGTTGTAGATAAATTTAAAAAGTCGGATTGCCATTTCAGGGTTGTCAGGGTATCGATAAAACAACGAATTACTTTTAAGAGCGCATATGCCTGTGTAATTGTTGCTGAGACACGTCCAGAATCCACAAAAAAGTAGTTTAATTAAAACATAACCGACTGATTAAATTAAAACCCTGGTTAAACATATATCAACTGAAGTGAACCCAGAAATCACATGAACGAGCAAAAGTGCCTTGTACAGGGGTAGGCGCACGTATACACGCACGCACATGAACCCGCACAGTGGGGTGAGGGTGGGCAACAAAAGTGGCTTCTTATTAATACTAAGCCATCTACAAATCAACTAGTTAAACTAGAATTTTAAGACATAACAACCTAGATGACCTCTATTTTAATTAGGTTTTTCTACTCCATCCTTAGAGTCTTAAAAACATGGTGGCTAACCAGTTATTTGCTTTAAATGGTATCACCTGGCCTCCAGTAACACTTGGAAGACGCTTTGAGTCAATTTTGACCAGGATATATCTTTCACTAAGCGCATAAAACAAATATGCTTTCATCACAAAGTCTTCCTCAATAAACTTGCTTGCAACCTCATGCAGTTGTTACTCCTCCAAAAACATCTGAATTTCCTCTCTGAGCTCAGAGTTGTGTCAGCACTTTACCTTGTGAAAGCTGCTGTGGTGGGGTGTGGTTTGTGGCTCAGCTGCAGGGGAGGGGTGGAGCAGTGGGTTCGGTGTGTGTTGTCAGGGAAGACTGACTCACACACCTGACCACATCATCTAATCATGTCTCCCCTGTTAAAGATGTTGCTGGGACCTGAGGAGAGGACTGTGTGTGCTACAGAAGAGGGCAGCTGGAAAGCTGCACCTTGGAAAGCCTTGCCAGCTGCGCGTGAAAAAACATGGCTACTTGACCCCCATCTCTTCACAAAGTGGGTTAAACAGTTTCCCTTTTAGGGTCTTGTTTTAATAAAATTCACCATGGCAATAACGCTGGTCAAAACAGTCTTGAGTGTTGGTCTCGATGGGAGTCTTCTCGAGACTCTCTTAATGAGTGTCTGCATCCCCTTCTTTTTCCCTGCCATAGTTTGTGCACCATCTGTACTGTCAGCTGCCGGAGTTTTCTAACAAAATACACCTGTCTCTCCTCATCTCGTATCACATTCACCATGAAACTAATAGCAAGATTGGCTTCATCATATTCCTTTTTGGCTTATTTTTGGGGTTATTATCAGCACTTGCTTCGTTTGTCTCAGACTTAAACACCTGTTTTTCTTTGGTAACTGTCAAATATCTCTCCATTTTGACAACCATCTAAAGCTGTAATAACAGCGAATGCACTGACTATTAACTGAGGCAAATTTCTTTATTCCTAAAACTGATTCCAATGTTAAACATTAGTTCTGCATGAATTTTCTGCCAGGTAAGGGTTAGGGTGACTCTGCACCCTACCAGTGGGGCGCGCCACACACTTTGAGAAATTATGGTAACAGATCTAAGGTGGACTCCGGACTACTGGCATTGTTGTAGCTAATGTAGCTTTGTTTTTCTTGGATGTGCAGGCCATAATGACTTAATCACTGCATCCTCTGTTGCCTTTGTTTTACAGTGGTGTGAAAAAGTGTATGGGGTCTGTTTTATACAGAAAAGCAGAGACAGGAGACATGATGTCATGGTCCTGAGTCTGCCGACTCAGTGTTTTGTGTTTCTTTATGCTTTTGTGTATTCTGAGTATGTATTCTGTTATGATTTGCCATCTGTTAGGTTTCTGTTCTGTGCCTGCCCTGGTCCCACTTCTGTGTTCTGTCTATGGTGTCACACTGTCTGTTTGTGAATCTGTCTGTTTAGTTCAGTGCCTTGTCTGGTTCTCTGTGTCTGAATTTCCTGTTTTATTCTGAAGGTCCCCATCTCATGTGAGTGTTCAGTTTACGTTTACCCGTCCCGTCAGTTCTGATTTCTCCCAGTGTGTTGCCCTCCTGTCTCTCATCCCCTGATTACTGCTGTGTGTATTTAAGCCCTGTGTGTTCTCCTGCTTGTTGCTGGTTCGTCTGTGTTCCACGGTGCCCTGTTCCTCATCTGCGTCTCTCTGCCTCTCACCCCGTTTGGTATCATCTCAGGTTTGTTATTTAGTTTTCCCAGTTTAGGTTTCTTTAGTTTATTGTCCTCCCTCATTGCCTGTTTTGCCACTACTCCACTGTGTAAATAAACATACATAGATAGATAGATATAATTTTATTTTGAACATGCAAATATAATTGAAATAACAACAGAAAAAACCCCCCCAAAAAACCAAAACTTAATCATCAAGTTTTCATGTATATATCTTTGTCTACAGAATGCGTGTGCTCGAAAAGGAGTAGGATGAAGTTTACACTTTTCTTGTTCCTACCCCCTTATTTCAAATTTCATTGCTTACAAATTCATATCCAGGATTCAACATTATTTGATCATATATGGTTAACTATGTACAAGTGTAACACATTGAAAATACACAAATAAAAACCATTTTCAGCACGTAAACCAGAACAACCACAAACTACATTTTTACATAAACTAATCACCCTGTCTATAACACCCGCTTAATCTCTGAGCTTGTTTTATATCTATGTGACAAACACCTTAATGAACACTTAAGGTTGGGTTACTCAGGCCTTGATCTATTAAATAAAAATGAGGACACAATGAGACAACTCAGTCACTGAGAGGAAGATTTCCTATATTCATGCAATTTATTATTTTTGAACAATCGTGTGAATTTTTGTATTGATGTACTTGTCTTGATTTCATCTGTAAAGGTGTTCCACACACTAACTCCTCTGACTGTAATGCTCTGATATTTTACATTTGTCCTTACTACTGGCTTGCTGAACATAAGGATTCCTCTCAGGTCAGGAGTATTTGGTCTTATTTGGAACAAGTTCTGAATGTTGTGGGGCAAAGATTTATTTGCTGCTTTGTACATTGTTTGCGCAGTTCTGATGTCAACCAAATCTTTAAATTTGAGAATATTTAATTTGATAAAAAGTGGATTTGATGGTTCTCTTGAAGTAGTTTTATTTATTATGTGTGCCTATGCCAAGAGGCACACATATTACTATTCGTCGGATTTATTATGTGTGCCTATGCCAAGAGGCACACATATTACTATTCCTCGGATTTATTATTCTTATTATTCTTCTTATTATTATGTGTGCCTATGCCAAGAGGCACACATATTACTATTCCTCGGATTTATTATTCTTCTTCTTATTATTATTATTTTCCTTTTTCCGCCTGAAATTTTGCAGCGAAACTCGCCCCGCAGTTTTGAGACAAGCTTCATATATGTTACCTCATTTTGTGCGGCTGGATCTGGAATGGTGTGCTATGACTTTTGGTGTTTATGACTATTATAGTTTTTTAAATATTAATATTTTAGTGAAAATTTTCCCGCGCTCCTCTGCCAAACAGTTTTGACAATAGGGTTACATATGTTACATCATTTTGTGCGGCTGGAGCTGGGCTAGTATGGTACGACTTTTGGTGTTCATGACTTTTATAGTTTTTGAAATATTTAGATTTTAGTGCAAATTTAGGCCAATTTCGAGGCTCCTGAGAAAGATTCTGCTTTTGGCACCATAGAAACAGACTTCATTTGTGGTGTGTTGGCTCTCTCTAGTGGTATACCAGGAGTAGTATGGCCTAAAGGGTGCAATGCTTGGTGAAAACTACATATCCCACAATTCATAGCATGCCTTTGCCGAGTTAAACAATAGCGGCCACCACTTCGTTTTATATGTCTTTTATTAGTGTTTCTGGGTCACAAAATACACTTTTAAGATATTTTCAGGCGAGAATGTAGGTGTGTAAACTTCAAATATCTGCTTGTTTTATCAAGACATCCCATATTAGCGACAGTGCTCTGACGACGTCGGTCCTGCCTGACAGCTAGCCGGCTACCTAGCTAGCTGCCGCACTTGGCTGCAAATGGACAGAGAGGGGACTCTCTCTCTCGTTTCACCTCCCCGGTCTCTCGCAAATGCTCGCACAGAATCGGAGTTACAGCTGGATGTGGAAAAAATAACTGAGTTGTTTGGTGGTGCTATAATGCGGAGCTACAACAGTGGGCAGCTATCCACCGGTGTATGCCAGAAAGGACATGCCGCGAACGAGACATACGAGGCGGGGCAGGCGACCGACGATCGACCGGTGGTTGCCTGATAGCCGGCTAGCTAGCTAGCGCCGCTAGCGACCCTTCGTGAAAAAGCACCCAGGCTTGGCTTATAGTGACGCGGCTGAAACGCGTTTCAACACCCGATCGCTCGGCAACAGTCTGTGTTTTAGCTGGACTTATTTTTCGTTTATATGGGCCGATGATGCTGGAAACCGAAGGCAGGAGCGTGAGGTGAACTGAATTTCAGGTAAGAAGTTATGAACTGCACTCTCTTTGGGTCAGATATAAACCGAGTTTAGGTGTAGTTTGTTTTCATTGTGCTGACTTTTTACAATCGTACTGCGTGCTAGCTAGCACGACGGGAGTTTGTATACAGCTGTGTGCGCGCTAAGTTACTGACGTTGGACTTTATTTTATTCATAAGGGTTAGTTCGTAGAGTTGCCGTACAAACGGAATCGTGCCACATTCAAGGAAAATATTACGATTTATTCTGTCGTTACGAAGCCTCCCCTGTCATTCTCTGCCTGTTGCAACTTCAATCATGAAACTGATCAATGATCGGCTTTTCGCTCTTGTTTGTTTATCGTGCTAAACAACAGCTGCACGTTTAAGCTTGATCAGCTGTTGTTAGAATTCATTTGCTTTTAATTTCTAGTATCAGCTGATGTTTGCTGGAGCCACAGCTGTAGAAGCGGCTGGTCGAAACCAGGAGATGTCCTTACTGAATCATCAGAGCTGAACTGGTGATGGAGAAACAGGTTTACCCTTTAGGTGACATGAATGAGTTGAAGGGAAGTTATGAACTGTTTCTGAGAGACAAATAAACACCAAGCTCCTGTTTTTGTGTAGCTGACAGCTGGTAACTGTGCAGGGGCGGATCTAGCAAAGCTTTTGCCAGGGGGCCAGGTAGGGCATTAACAGGGAAAGGGGGACACAAAGATAAACTTTTCTTTCTTACTCTCATATAAAATATTTAGCTTTTTATTAAATAGTTATCTGCATCTTACAACCACAGTTTGTATAATAATACACAAGATTGGCTGTAGACCATTGTTAATCATTCAGAACACTGTGTAAAAATAACAAAAAACAAAAAGTGAATGCACAGCCGGCTGTGTGGGTAAACCAACCATGTGTGAAAAGTTGTCCATAATGTAATGCTTCAAAGCGTGTTCATGCAAAAATTGTCGGGTCTGCCGTGGTACAATGGGACTTCTGCTCATGAACCTGTGTGCACAGCGTCTGCAAATCGGCGCTGTACGAAGTAACTTCATCTTTACACAAAACTGTAAGCTGTCATCTGTGAAGCGTGAGCGGTGTTTGTTTTTACCATAGTTCATGGTGGAGAATGGCTGCTCTTCTGAGTTTTGCTCTGTAGCCGTATGAATGGCAAACTACAGTGATTAGCAGCGGCATAGGCACACTTAAAATTTCTTCTGAAATTTTCGCTTTCTAGTTATTATTATTATTCTTCAGTTTCCGCCTGAAATTTTGCAGCGAATCTCGCCCCGCAGTTTTGAGACAAGCTTCATATATGTTACCTCATTTTGTGCGGCTGGATCAGGAATGGTGTGCTATGACTTTTGGTGTTTATGACTATTATAGTTTTTTAAATATTAATATTTTAGTGAAAATTTTCCCGCGCTCCTCTGCCGAACAGTTTTGACAATAGGGTTACATATGTTAGATCATTTTGTGCGGCTGGAGCTGGACTAGTATGGTACTACTTTTGGTGTTCATGACTTTTATAGTTTTTTAAATATTAATATTTTAGTGCAAATTTAGAAAGATTCTTCTTTTGGCGCCATAGAAACAGACTTCATTTGTGGTGTGTTGGCTCCATCTTTTGGTCCCACTGAAACAAATTTCAAACTTGATTTGTGGTGTGTTGGCTCTCTCTAGTGGTATGCCGGGAGTGGTACATCCTGTCTACCCTTATTTGGATACCGTAATGACGACAATATCAATGGCGCGCACAGCCTCGCTGCTTTCAGGAACCATTGGAAGTTTTAAGGTTGCGCGAACCATTGAATACTTACGGTAACCGCAATGCTTTTCATAGCATGCCTCTACCGAGTCAAACAATGGCGGACACCACTTCGTTTTATATGTCTTTTATTCGTGTTTCTAGGTCACAAAATACACTTTTAAGATATTTTCAGGCGAGAATGTAGGTGTGTAAACTTCAAATATCTGCTCGTTTTATCAAGACGGATGTCTTGATAGCCGGCTAGCTAGCTAGCGCCGCTAGCGACCCTTCGTGAAAAAGAACCCGGACTTGTCTTGCAGTGAGGCGCCTGAAACGTTTCACCACCCGATCGCTCGCCAACAGTCTGTTTTAGCTGGACTTATTTTTCGTTTATATGGGCCGATGATGCTGGTCGATGTGGAAAAATTAACTGAGTTGTTAGATGGTGGAGCTACAACCGAGGGCAGCAGTCAGTGTTGCCAACTCCTCAGTAAGGAAAATCGCTATTGGCTGTCCTAAAAGTCGCTAGAAGTCGCTAAATGACGTCATCGCCTAATTTGCATAATTGGTCACGCTAATGTAATTGTAACCTACGTTGTTGGAGAGAGAAATAACATCGTGGAAGAGACATAAAGTGAGTAAAAAACGTCCTAAATGCAGTTAGAATTTATTTAGATCTACAAATTAAATTTCTTTTAGTAATTATTGTTTTTTAATGTCACAATTCCAACCCTGCTCCTTTATCCGGGCTTGGACCGGCAAAAGTGACCCGAAATTGGCACTCTGGTGGAGTTACTTTGTGTGTGTGCAGTAGCGGTCCTAGCCTGTTTGGCGCCCTGGGCGAACACTCCCTCTGGCGCCCCCCACCCACACACACACACACTCACACTCACACATAAAACATATTAAGGATTGTACAATAACATAAAACTGTTGTCGGAACCATACTGAATTTCGCCAGAGAAACACACACAGACACATATGAAGAGAGAGAGAGTATGCATAGTATGCAAACAGCTACCAAACAGCCATCATAATTCGTCATACAATGAGAACAGGACAAATCAACAATTGACAATGACTAATTAATATTAAAATCTGTAACATAATGTATTGTTTGGAGTTTAGTCTGTTACTGTTACTATTTTTACCATTTTTTCTTGGAGCAACTGTAACCCACATAATTTCCTTAGGGATTAATAAAGTATTCTGATTCTGATTGTTTCAGGATGACCTGCCACAATGACACATCTGCTTACCTGTATCTTTTACTCGTTTCTCCTCCTCTTCTTTTCTAATTTTTCTAAACTGAGCATGGCTTTGAACTTTTCTTGTCCATCTTCCATTGGTTTTAATTTTGCACTCCAGTATGAACACCCATCCTTCAACCCGAGGATCACCACAACATATCCTAATAGACCTACACCTTAGTTCACAGATTCACTTTGTCTAAGGTGTATTTCTGGGATTTTGCACAACCCAGGATTCAAATCATGAATACATAATGGGCTTGGATTGACATCATTATGAATAAAATGTCCTCTATTTGGAAGCAGCTGCCCCCTCCCCTGTCGACGGGTTGTGTGTGAGACTTTAAATCATCAAACTGTAAATTATACATTTTAAATTGTTATTGATCCCTTTACCCCGAGTCCTAAAGTGTATATTTATTTTCTTACTCTTCTTATATTTATTGTTTGTTTACTTGCACTGCTGTAACTGGAGCCCCGTCGTCTCGTCTCTCTATATACTGTACTGTATGTAGCGGAGATGACAATAAAGTTTACTTTGACCTCAGCAGCGAGCAGGTGCACCGAGGGCTCTCACGCTCACTTTTCGTGTATAGAAATTATAAATCTGTATCATGATGTCTGGTGTTTTCGTGTTTGTTGGTTTGTTTTTATTTTGTTTTATTTTGCGAGTTGGTTATTAGATGCCGCTCCAGCCGGTCAGAGAATCCCCACCGCCCCGCCCTCTCCTCCCTGTGCCGCAAACAGCAGGCGCACCTCGCAAACGGAGGGCGCCCTTACTCCCCGCAAATGGGCGATAGAAAACCGATCGGTGCCTATGCCATTCCCAATATGCGCTGGCTGATGTCGGGACAGCATGAGTACGAGCAATTTTTTTTTTTTTTTTTGCCGATGCCCGTGATGCCGCCCCCCACCATGTTGCCGCCCCGGGGAACCGCCCATGTCGCCCGTATCAAAAACCGCTACTGTGTGTGTGTGTGTGTGTGTGTGTGTGTTTATAAGTAGTTTTAAACCTTGTAATCCACAAAACAGCATAACAGTAAAAGAAGAACTGACTGCGTTACAGTCAGTGCGGGAACAGCGGCTTCGCTCATGCGCGATTCATTTGCCGTTTGGAGGCATAGGTGTGAACATCTCCTGCCCTGATAGCAGCTGGGGGAGGACTATCCTCCGCCTGTGAGTGCTTTGGCACGGGTGAGGTGCCCATGGCAGCACCGCTGCTTGTTGAGAGTAAGAGCGATACGCGTTTTCACGTCAAAAAGTCGTCATAAATAAGTCTCCAATAACACCAGAAAAAGTCGCCAGATTTGTCGCTAGTCGCTTTTTAGAAAAAAAGTCGCTAAGGGGTCTGAAAACTCGCTAAATATAGCGACAAAGTCGCTAAGTTGGCAACACTGGCAGCAGTGTGTGACAGAAAGGACATGCCTCGAACGAGACATAAGTGGCGGCGAGGCGACCGCCGATCGACCGGTGGTTGCTAACAGGCAGGAGCGTGAGTTGAACTGAATTTCAGGTAAGAAGTTATGAACTGCACTCTATTTGGGTCAGATCCCACATTCAGAGAAAATATTACGATTTATTCTGTCTTTATGAAGCCTCCCCTGTCATTCTCTGGCCTGTTGCAACTTCAATCATGAAACTGATCAACGATCGGCTTTTCGCTCTTGTTTATCGCGCTAAACACAGCAGCACGTTTAAGCTTGATCAGCTGTTGTTAGAATTCATTTGCTTTTAATTTCTAGTATCAGCTGATGTTTGCTGGAGCCACAGCTGTAGAAGCGGCTGGTCGAAACCAGGAGATGACCTTACTGAATCATCAGAGCTGAACTGGTGATGGAGAAACAGGTTTACCTTTTTTTTAGGTGACATGAATGAGTTGAAGGGAAGTTACGAACTGTTTCTGAGAGAAATAAACACCAAGCTCCTTTTTTTATTTAGCTGACAGCTGGTAACTATCGCCAGAGGGATAGTTCGTCAAGAGACGAAAAAGGGGAACGAGGGCCGGCGTCCAGGTGAAACGGAGAAGGTACCGGAGGCTAGCTGCTTGGCTGTGGGGTGACTCTCGGTGCCTGCGACCAGTTCCTCTCCTGTCATTTGCTGGGGATGTTACGCCGCCGCCGCTGCCGCCCGGGACCCGTGCCCCATGGCTCGAAAGCAGTTTGCTCACTCTGTGTCCGTCATCCATTTTCCGTTTTGCTGGTGACAGCTACGTCTGCTCATCGATCAAGGTTTTTCCCAACTCTGGAGTCGCCGCCCTGCCCGGCAGGTCCACAGGTGTGCACAGGTGTCTAATTCAAGCGCCGCTGCAGTCAGCTGTAGATTTCGAAGATAAACCATCATCAATTCGGTTCGCCCTGCTTAACGTTCGCTCTATAACGAACAAATCATTTATTCTAAATGATCTTTTTATTAAAGAGTCTCTAGATTTTATGTGTCTGACTGAGACGTGGCAGCAAAATAAGGATTATGTCCACTTGAATGAAATCTGCCCGTCTGGCTGTTCTGTCATTGGAACTCCGCGTCTGTCAGGACGTGGTGGAGGACTTGCTGTTGTTTACCAGGACAGACTCACATGCAATCTGATGACCTCGGACTTCTTTTCTTCATTTGAGTCACAGATGATGAAGGTCGGTTCTCTGAAAACCTTTTACTGTATTTTAATATATCGACCTCCTGGACCTGCTGGGGTCTTTCTAACTGAATTTAACGACCTTCTGACATCGATCATTAAATTGGAGAAGGTTGTAATATTGGGAGACTTCAACCTTCATATTGATGACGCTTCCTGTAACACTGCTGCTGAGCTCATCACTATCACTGAGTCTTTTAACTTTATGCAGCATGTTTCTGGCCCCACACATACAAAGGGCCACACACTGGACCTTGTTTTCTCCCTGGGTTTAAATATACATGATGTATGTGTGGAGGATGTCCATGTGAGTGACCATAGCTGCATATTCTTTAATTTGTCATTTTACGTGGATCCTTCACCTCCTAAATTGATGATCCAAAGGCGGATTATAAACCAGGATGCTGCTGGAAGGTTCTCTGCCATGTTTGACCCTCGCATGGCTCAAAATGATATGGATTCACTTATTTTGTCTTTTAACAATCAATGTAAATCTATTTTAGATACGGTGGCACCTCTGAAACTAACTGTTGTCCATTCTTCAAATTTCTGTCCTTGGATAAATGAAAATATTCGAAATTTTAGGAGATATTGTCGCAAATTAGTACGTTTACATCTCAAGGAATCAATTTTCTTACTTAATGACATGATAAAAAATGCCAGAACTGAATATTTTGCTAATCTAATAGCTTCAAAAAAGAAAAATCCCAGAGTATTGTTTGATACAATTAAGAACATTGTCTCTCCTGATGTTCCTCATGTACCAGTCTATACTAGATCTGATTGTAATGAGTTTTTAAACCATTTTGTTAATAAGGTCACTGCCATCAGGTCTAATATTTCTCCATCATCCTCTCAGTATCACACTGACACGTTGCTTACCTCTGACACCTGGTCCTCTTTTACTCCTGTTACCTTACAGGACATCAGTGCTCTGCTTGGTCAGATGAAACTGACTTCAAGCCACCTTGATGTACTTCCTCCATCATTTTTCATTAGTGTGTTTGACTCTATTGGCCCCTGTATTCTGGAAATAATTAATACTTCTCTTTATACTGGCTCAGTTCCCAGCTATTTTAAACAAGCTATTGTTGAACCAATATTAAAGAAATCAAATTTGGACCCATCTCTTCCAAGCAGTTACAGGCCAATATCAAAATTACCATTGGTGTCAAAGATCTTGGAAAAAACAGTTGCAGAACAACTTAACAACTTTTTAGAGAAGAACAATGTTCTGGACATTTTCCAGTCTGGTTTCCGCAAATTGCACTCCACTGAAACCGCTTTGCTAAAAGTGTCTAGTGACATGTTGATGGCAGCAGACTCTGGAGAGTACACCGTTCTGGTTCTGTTGGATCTCAGCTCTGCTTTTGATACTGTTGATCACAGCATCATGATAAATAGGCTGAAGGATTTGTTCGGGATTACTGGTGTTGTTTTGAAATGGTTTATGTCGTATCTGTCTGAGAGATCCTTTACTGTCTGTATCAATCATGTGTTGTCTGAAACGTCAGTTCTGCCTTCTGGGGTACCTCAAGGATCTGTTTTAGGTCCTATTCTCTTTTTGCTGTATATACTCCCTCTAGGCCAAATTACCAAACGTTACAGTAATATTTCTTATCATCTCTATGCTGATGACATTCAGTTATACTGTTCTTTCAAAGCTTCTGAGTTTTATAAATTGTCTTGTTTAAATAATTGTCTGTCAGAAATCAAACAATGGTTAAATGACAATTTCCTCCAGTTAAATGCAGATAAAACAGAAACCTTGATTATTGCACCTGATCACATGCTCTCAGAAATTCAGCAGCATATCAGTTTTTTAGACCCTTCATTTCAGTCGAGTCTCAGAAACTTAGGTGTTATATTTGACAGTTCAATGTCTCTTGAGAAACACTCTAAACAACTTGTCCGGAACTGTTTTTATCATTTAAGAAACATTTCTAAACTCAGACTACTGGTGTCAAAGGCAGAACTTGAGATGATTATTCATGCTTTTATCTCTTCTCGTTTGGATTATTGTAACGGTCTTTTTACGTGTCTCAACAAATCAGCTCTGGATCGCCTTCAGTCTGTACAGAATGCAGCGGCAAGACTTTTAACTGGTACAAACAAGAGGTCTCACATTACTCCAGTTTTGGCTTCTCTTCATTGGTTGCCAGTAAATTTTAGGGTTCATTTTAAAATTTTAGTTGTAACTTTTAGAGCTCTGCACGGTGAAGCTCCCCAGTATATCTCTGACCTGTTGAAACCTCATGCTTCATCCCGAGCACTTAGGTCTTCAGGTCAGAGGCTACTGGTGGTCCCACGTACTAGGTTTAAAACACGTGGGGATCGGGCTTTTCAGGCACCGAGGCTGTGGAACTCCCTGCCGCTGTCTTTACATTGTCTAGACTCTTCTGACTCCTTTAAAAAGCAGCTGAAGACATTTTTATACAAACGGGCTTTTAATTAATTTTAACTTGTATGTCTGATCTTATTGTGAAGCACTTTGTGATTTTTATCTGTGAAATGTGCTATATAAATAAATTTTACTTACTTACTTACAATTGATGTGCTGGGTGCGTTTCACATTTCCTATGTCTGTTTTTTGCTATATTACTTTGTCTTTCTTAATAACAAGACTTTCATGTCCGGTTAATCTGGAGATGGAGTCTTTGGTCTTCGGCTTGTTTTGTCCTCGGGTTGTACACTTTGTACAGCCCGAGGACCCCATGTTTTCTTTTCTTTTTTTTTTTAAAGGATACACGGCACACCATGCTAAGACATATCACATTTTCAGCTTATAGCTCTTTGGGAATCAAATGCGGCAGTTTGCTGATTTCCGCCTGGTGACTTTCATGTTCATCAGCCTAGGAGTTTACATACTTTCTCCCTGCTGAAGACAATTAACAAGAGCTTATTCATGTGCTCTAATTCCCTTTTTTTGTCTTTGTTTTTTTGTGTGTGTGTCTATTTTTGTCCTAGATGGCCTGGCGCAGTCCAGAAATGGCTCAGATATGCTCCAGATCATACGGGTGGCGTGCAGGACGCACATCATCCATCCCCATCCCGGAGTAAATAATAAAAAGTGACGTGAAACATAGAAATGTAAATAGGAAACTTTGTCTTTTAATAAAGTATTTTGCAAATGATACATGTCTATTGACCTTTTTTGTTTATTTGTTTTTTTCAATAAAAAGCAACTGTGCGAAAGAGGTGGAAAATCAATACCGTAGCTCAACAGTGTTTCAATATCAGAATCTGACATTGTTTCAATGTCAACAGTGTTAGAAAATATAACGTCGAATCAATGTCAGGTTTCAACATTGATTCAACATCAAAACCTGACGTTGTTTCAACGTTAAAAATGGGTGCAAGAGTGACGTTGGGTCAACGTCAACTTCAACGTTGATTCAATGACGTCGCCTGATATTGAGTCAACATTGTTTCAATGTTTCCTTGCTATCTGGGGGGCCTCCCACCAGTGGCGTAACAAAAATCGAAACAACATACAATCTGGATAAAACTTTAAAATCTTGAGCAGATGGAGTTGCCGTATTCCTCCAACTGGCCGTCTGCACGGCTATAAGTTAATCTTCCAGTCAGTCAATCAGTATGCACGCCAGCCGACTCGCATGGCATGCATATGGCCGTTGCCCACGCCGATGTCCACTTTAAAGGCTGGCAGCAGTAGGAAAGAAACCTCGCAGCCGGAACAGACAGTAAAAACAAAGCAAAACAAAGCAAAGCAAAACAGCAGCACTTCAGTTCGCGTAGCGTGGCGTAAAACTAAGGCCCACACTTCCTGCAAAGAATAATAAGTAATTACTATAAAAGAACAATAGAAGGCAGAGATCGTAACAAAAGTTGATTACGTACTGAGTAAGCCGCGTCATAAAGCATGAGCAGAATGGCTCAGAGGAGGCTTCTACAGCTACGACCTACAAACAATAGCCGTTTACCACCAAGTAAGGTAATGTACACACTACAATGAGTAAACACTGTTACGAGTTCAGAATTGGTGGAGAGTACAAAGGCAAGACAGTCCAGAAGATTTGGGTTAAAGCGATCTTTATTGAAGTATTCGCGCGGGAAGACAGTCACTGCACAAGTCAGCAAGGGTCTTCACCAAAATTATACTTCAGACTGCTTTTATAGCATCAGGGTATTATAACGCCCCTTCTAGCGTTTACAAGCACATAATTTGCATGTACAGAACATTCATGTATTTTAAGCATAAAGTGCAATATCGCGGTTCCTCTTTTTGGCATCTTCTTCCAAAAAAGGCAATGGACTCTGGCCTCTGCAGTCTCCGGGGGCTGGTCCTCTCCACGCGTCATCTGTTGTCAAGAAAGCTCAAGTGCAACATGTTTGCTCAGTACATTCAGGCCTATGGTTAAATCTAGTTCTAGGTTATATGTGATATATGTGTGTTTTGTAAGCATGTGTGCCATCTTTCCTAAGCTCCCGGCTTTTAACCAATGTGTCACCCAGACAGTCACGCTGAATGAAGCTTGAGACCTTTAATTCCCTGGGAAAGCTTCAACTCCTTATGAGCACAGGACTGCAATGTGTGTATAAAGACATAATAATACTAAAAGTGGTTATGCTGCACCTGTAATAAGGATTAATATGGTGTCAGCGTGTTAAATGATTACTCTGGTGTTCGTGTATTAACTGTCATCTGACCAGTTTAAAGCTATACGAGATAATATTAATGCTGATTAATATGCTATCTAATATATTGTAGCAGTAAAGCAATTTCCTCTTTTCCCACAATCCTCCTTTTGACCTCTTGACCACAAGAGGTCACTTACACCGTGTGCTGTGTCACTCCTCGGCCCACTCAGTCGTTTCCATCTCCATCAATGGCATCATGGACACTGGGGTCACTGCCCCAGGATCCACTGCCCTCGTAATTACCTTTTCCAACAATCCTCTGACACAAGGAATGAGACAGCATCCACAGGTGACCAAAATCCCTAAAAAAGCAGATATAGAAAGCATTGCAGACATCACTAACCCTTTCCACTGCCCGAACACGGATGTCAGCCAACCCTCAAAGGGATTCTCAATCCCTGAGTCTTCATGCATGGTTCTGGACAAAGTTTTAAGGCCCTCCAGAGCTCGAGTAACCGAGCCATCTGGGGCAGTGTTGTTTGGGATGAAGGTACAGCACATGTCGCCAAACATAGCACAGACTCCGCCCCTTTCTGCAAGAACCATGTCGAGAGCTAGTCTGTTTTGGACCCCCATTAATGAGGTCGGACCTAACTGTTCTACTACTCCCACAAAGGCGTCCCGGGTTAGGTTTGAGAGTCTCAGCACATTATAATGAACGTAGTTTATCCTGTCCACATTCTTGTTTGGAGTCACTGGAAAAAGAGCAGAGATTATTGGTAAGTTTTCAAAACCGGCTGCTATTGGGTCTACCAGTTTATACTCGTTTGGGACTCCCCTGGGCACCCCTATGCAGTCAATCCATGTGGGTGAATCCATTCTGGGATCGTATACGTGTGTTCCCTGAGTGCTTCTTTTACTCAATATGTGTCTCTTACGTCTGGCTGCCAACGTGCGTGTGTTTCTTTCGGGCATGACTTTCACTTTGTTGCCGATTAATGTCAGTGGAGCTCCCAACCTTACCATTGCACACGTCCCAACACTTCCCAGAGGAACACGGACCAAGAGAGTCCTCTGCCCACAATAATAATATAGCCCACTTCTTGCCCAGTTGCCAATTAATGTAGTTGAATGATTTTTCATATTGGTGGTTCTCCCTGTGATTGTCACAGAGCACCAAGTGGGGTCAATATCTCCCAGCGTGTATCTCGGTTTATCTGTAGAGAACTTAAAGCACGTATAGTTATCCTTTTTGGGTCTGAATGGTCCTACCTGTGTCTGCTTGTCAATTGGTGGGAAGAGGCTGGCCAGAATTGAACAATTGCCCGTACTCACCGCTCCTCTCGTAAGTCGTAGCATACACTCGTACCCCCATTTGTCCTCTGGATACAGTGGAGCGGGCTCTGTAAACAAACGCGGCCTAGCTGAGGCACAAGCAACACAGTTAGACACTCGTTGTTCTTTAGCATTTTGGGCCACCCAGTCCAGCCAGAGGTTACTGTCACTGAACCCGGTGGCACGCTCGATTAAATCCTGCGGCCTTAGCCTAGTGTAATCGACCGTCAACACTCGTCTACCTTTTGGTTCATGTTCCTCTGGTGTAGCGGTTGGGAACCCGTCCCCTCCTTTTCCTGTAATGTTCGTAACAGAATTTGTGACATTATTAGACGTAGGATTCACTAAGTTTATCCTAATTAATCCGATCGGATCTGTCCCCGAGACATCTGCACCGATCACCAAGTAGAACACGTTTCCTGGGCTCTGTGACCGGGGCAGGGTGTCCCAGGGACCCAGAGAAAGTGTGATAGGGTTTTGGGCAGTAGAAAAATCCCTCTGAATGGCTATTCCCTTCAACCCCTCCGGCACCTGTGGCTGCCACCCTACTCCTGTCCAACTTACCACGTTCCCCCAGCCAGGGGCGCACCACTGTGCCGCAGTATATGACGCCAGCACAGGGCGGATTCCCCGGCTGGAATGAGGATTCCCTCCCCTTGTGCAAACGTAAGGGTGGCTGCACACCCAGACGTCATATCCCCTCCAGCTGCTGTTTGCTCCTTCACAGTCAATCACTTCACATAGATCAAACGTGTATGAACTCGCGGACCCTTTAACGTAGTCCAGTTCAATGCCATTATATGCGCTGAGACAATCATCCCTTTTACCTGACACCTCACGCTTGGGTCTTTTCAGCGGCCACATTTCGGTGTTTGGTTTTTCAGTCAGTGTTGGGCTGGGCTGACCTCCGTGCTCAGGTGGGCTACGCCGGGATATCTGCCAAAAATACAGAAAAAGACAAATACCCAAAACTACTACTATCTTATATAAAAGCCATGTGGTTGTGAGAAGCATTTTTACCAATCTCCTCTCCTCACGCTTCTTTCTGCGTACCTGTAAGTCAAATCTGTGCATGGTGTCATGTGAAATATGTATTGCTGACATACAAATTCTTTTGTTTTCTCCTTTTTTCTACTTTGTTACCACTCCTTTGCGTTGGCGTGGGGATCTCCTCTTTGGCTGTTCTTCTTGCTTCGGCCTCCCAGGTAGACTGCTGGTCGGCCCGTTGCACGGGTGAGAGGATTTATTTTGCCTCTGGCTGTCGTCAGCACCCGTGTTCGGTGGAGCTGGGTCGTCGTCTACCAAGCTCTCGTCCGCTACAGCACACTGCGTCCAATGGAACCAGGTGTCGCCTTTCCCTTTCAGTCGGACCGCTGTGTTCGTCCTGGCGGTTACCTCATACGGACCTGTCCAGCGCGGCTCTTTCCACTTCCGCTTGATGACTTTCAGCCACACTGCTTTTGCGTCTGGGACCTCCCCTCCAGCTGTGGGTCTTCCAGAGGTAACCTGTTTTGTGAAACTGGACACAAGAACTTTCAACTCATTAAAATATTCAGCATGAGACCTGTTACTTTTTCTGGGCTGCTCCACCGGGACCATTGTCCAGGGCGCCGGAAACGGCCGTCCTGTCAGCAGCTCGTAAGGCGTGAAACCTGTGGATTGGTTAACAGAGCATCTTATGGTCATCAAAGCAATGGGCAGGGCTGCCAGCCAATTCAACCCTGTCTGTGCACATATTTTAGCCAGTTTGTTCTTCAAGTTTAGGTTCATTCTCTCTACTTTCCCTTGCGATTGAGGGTGGTACACTGTCCCGAATTTATGCTGAACCCCCAACATTCTCTCTACCTCTGCTAAATCCTGATTTCTAAAATGGGTACCGCTATCTGATCTAATTCTCTTAGGAAACCCATGCCTTGGAATGTAGTGGTTAATTAAACATTTAATCACACTCTTTGCATCCTCTCTTTTAGTCGCCCATGCCTCTGGCCAGCCGGTCAGAGCATCCACACATACCAACAAATATCTGACTCCCCCCGGACCTGGATCTACCATATCGGTGAAATCAATCACAATTTCTTCTCCTGGTCTCTCTGGCATGAGAAACTTACCTGTTTCTGGCTTTACCGCTGGCTTTGGATTGTGTGCCCCACAAATTAAACAGGTTCGGGCTCTCTCTTTTATCATATTTCTCAGATCTGGGTGCCACCAGTGACACAAGTTTCTCTCCATCTGTGTCACTCCTACGTGGCCAAGTCCATGCGCCTCGCATACTTTCTTTTCAGCCAGCTTAGCTGTCAGAACCGGTCGCCCGTGGGGTCCTCGCCACAGACCTCTTTCTTTTCGGGCTCCTCGGCTCTCCCACACCTCCTTTTCCTCCTGGGTGGCTTCTTCTTGAGCCTGTCTGGCTTCCTCTAAGACATCAATGTTTGGTTCCTCGTCTGCAGTAACCTCCACCATTTGCCTTCGTCCTCTGTAGCCTGCAGCTTCTTTTGCGGCTTCATCTGCTTTCTGGTTCCCTTTGGCCACCATTGTGTTTTCTTGAGAGTGTCCTTTGCATTTTATGATACTTACCTCGCCTGGGTCGTTCAAAGCTTCTTCCAGTTCTTCCATTTCCCTCTTATGACATATTGGGGCATTGGTTGCTGTTCTGAAACCTGCTCTCTTCCATTGAGCAAGTTCCACGTGAGCTGCTCCAAACGCATAAGCTGAATCAGTGTAAATGTTCACCTTCATGTCCTTGGCCAGTCTGAGGGCTCGAGTCAGAGCTATTACTTCAGCTCTCTGTGCCGACTGTTGGCCCTCAATTCTTCCAGCTTCTTTCACTTCATAGTCTTGTCCTCTTCTGCAAACCACAGCGTAGCCTGCTTTCAGTCCTTCTTCATCACGGTGACAGCAGCCATCTGTAAACCAGTCTTCAGCTCCGGGGATGGGTTCCGCTTTCAGATCTTCTCTAACTTTCTCTTCAGCTTCAGCTCTTTTGGCGCAGTCGTGTGGTTCCCCTGACCCCATCAAGTCCGCCATGTTTATTCCCTCATGTGTAAATGTCAGATTTGGAGCGTCTAGGACTTTGCTCAACCTCTGTTGTGTCAGTGGTGTCATAGTGAAGGCTTGTGAGTTCACGTATGCTACTACACTATGTGTGGTGAGCACTTTAAGTGGATGTTCTCTCACTACATGTGCTGTTTTCTGGATGATTTTTGCTACCCCAGCTGCGTGTTGTGTGCACGTGGGATGCCTGGCCTCTGTTGGGTTTAGTCTTATGCTAACATACATAAGCACATCTCTACCTCCTCCTTTTTTCTGAAACAACACCCCATTCACCACCCCACTTGTTTCAGAAACATCAAGATAAAATGGTTCATCATAGTTGGGCGTGGCCAGGTCTGTGGCCCTTGACAGGTCTTGTTTTAGTGAAATGAACGCTGTTTCTGTGGCTGGCGTCCAGGGCAATTCAGCCTTAAGGTTTCGAACACCCACCTTTTTTATCAGGTCCCTTAAAGGGGCCGTTTTGCCTGCATAGTTAGGAATGAACTGTCTGCTGTAACCTGTCAGGCCCAGAAAGGAGAGGAGCTCCTTTACAGTTCGTGGTTTTGGGTGTGTCAGAATCTGGTCTCTGTGTGTGTTCATCAAACCCACTGACCTGTGCGCGATGACTCGGCCCAGAAACGTTACTTCCGGTCGGACCAACTGCAGTTTTTCTTTACTTACTTTGAACCCACATTCTGCCAATCGGTTCAGAACCACAAGCGAGGCTGCTGTACAGGCCGATGCTGACGGGGCTGCAATGAGAAGGTCATCAACATACTGAATTAATGTACAACCTTCAGGCAGGTGGCATGGTGACAATGCATCTTTCAGCACCTGATTGAAAATGCCTGGGGACAGTGCAAAGCCTTGTGGCAGGCGTGTGTATCTGTATTTCTGGCCTCTGTATGTGAATGAAAAAACATCCCTCAGTGACTCATGCAAAGGGAGACAAAAGAAAGCATTAGCCAGATCAATGCATGTAAACCACTTTTGGTCCCATGAGATGGCGGTTAAAGCCGTGTATGGGTTTGGCACAGGCACAGTGTCAGTGCGCAGTATGGCGTTAATGGCCCTCAGATCATGCGCCATCCTGTATTTCCCTGTCCCTTGCTTCTCCACCGGCAAGATAGGTGTGTTCCAAAATGACTGTGAAGGCTCAAGCACACCTACTTCCAACAGCCCTTCAATAGTTTCTGCAATTCCTTCTTCCGCTTCTGGTCTGTGTCTGTACTGTGGTCTGTTGATTGGTGCCTCCGACTTCAGCCGAAACAGGACGGGCGAACAATTAGCCAGGCCAACGTCCGTGGGCCCTGTTGACCACAAACTGTCAGGGAGCTGTGAAAGCGCTGCGACTGCGTCAGGGTGGTCTGTTTTTTCCCTGCCGTGTGTTCTTGAAATTTCTTTGTGTTCTACAACCACCGCGTCATTAGACAAACAGGTGATGCGATAGGTTTTGCACTTGGGTGCGTACCAAACGTTTGGAATTTGAGTACTTTGCCACGAGCCGTTCTCCAGGGCCCGCTTGACCATCGGTCCCATTTCTCTAGCCTGATGACCTATGTGGACCGCCAATGTGACATGGGGAGCTGAATCGGAACCCATCTCGTACCAAGGCAGTTGTTCTTCCGTTAATTTCACCGCAGCTGCTACTCCTTCCGGCCCAACATAAATGTTGTGGCAACGCACGTTCCAAATTCGACCTTCGAGGTCAGATTCAAATTGTTCTCGGTATGTGTCATCGTCGTCCCTATCATAAAACAGAGTTACGTGGTAAGGGTCACGCGGCGGGGTGTAGACGGCCAGGCTCATGATCCAGGGTCTCCACAGCTCATATTGTCTGAGAATGCCGTCTTCCACCAGCCTTCCCCAGTAAATGTCAGCGGTAGCTTGTTCAGAGTCTTGGATCAGATATTGAGTCTTTGAATGTGTCCCCAGGCACGGGAACTGTCTGCCTCCCGGAAGAGTAACTGTGAGTCCATCTGTAGAACACATTATGGTGGCTCCCAGTTTCACGAGCAGGTCCCTGCCCATGAGATTTACAGGTACTTGTGGTGACACTACATATCTGTGTTTCAAAGCCTGTTTCCCCAGCTTGGTCAGTGCTGGATCAGTTAGTGGCAGAGTCATGGGAACCCCAGAGAAACCAACCACGCTCACAGTGTGGTCTGAGAGTGTTGCACTGTTTGGTGTGGATATAAGCGTTGAGTAGGTCGCTCCAGTGTCCACCAGGAAGGTCAGTGGTGTTCCTTCCACAGTCATAGACAGCATGGGATCTGCCAGTCCCACACCGTCCGGTTTCTCAGGGCCCCGTCAATATTGCTCACCCTCCCAGCCCCAGTCTGCCACTGGATACTGGGCGACTGGCGCCGCGCCTGGGTTGGGAGCTTGGTGTCCGCCTCTGTATGCACCTCTTCCTCTGGGAGCTCCACGTGCCTGGGGTTGGTAACCTCGCCCACGGTAGTTCAGGGGTGGTTCTGGGCAGTCTCTCGCCCAATGTCCTTCTGCTCCGCATCTCAGACAGGCATTCCATGACGTGGAGCTGGGATTCCCCGTACCCCGCGCCCTTTGTCCTCTCCCGGCGTAACCACCACGCCCTCTGTATGGTCTCGCCGCCCCCCAATTTCCCGCGGGTTGTCTCTGCCTTGGTGCATTGACGGGCCAACGGTCATCAGGATACAGGTTGGGGTCCAGATCTGGCCACTCAGGCACGGGATCAGGCTGTGGCTTTGCCACCATCATTTTCTTTGTGGCTTCCTTATTTTCCTTCTTCTTTTCGCTGGCTTTATCTCTCGCCTCTATCAACTGCAGTTTCAAGAGCAGCGCCTGCGCTTCCTCTAGCTCCCTCTTCTGTTTGTTCACCTCATCCTGCTCCAACGTCAGCCGATGGGTTAAATGCCGCTCCCACTGGGTGGAGTCAGCGACAGCAAAGTCTGGATTCTTCTCTAAATCAGTTCTCACCTGCTTAGGCAGCCCTGCCAGCACCGCAGCTCTAAACCAAGCTCGTGATTCTCCTTCTTGGCCAGGGTGTATCCCTGTCTCTGACAGCCACTGCTCTTTTGCTCTCGCTAGAAACTCTAGAGGTGTGTGTTGCGGATCCCAAACTATTTTAGGAATGGCTCCAGTATTTGGGGTCGGGTACTTCTCACGCACTGCGTTCGCTAGGGCATTTCGCACTTCGCGGTATGGCCTGTTGTTGGCGTAGCTGGTGGTTCCTGCCATTTCCTCCACGTCCGCCAGCCCACATGCAATCATTGCTCTCCCCGCTAGGGCGCGGAAGTCCCCAATGGCGATCTCTTCTCCTTCCGTTAACGCATCCAGCTTCCTCAGCCATCTTGCTCCTCCCTCTGTGACAGGTGGCAGTTGTCTGGCCAGTGCTTCCAGATCCCTTACCTTGTATGCCCGGTAGATCGGTTCATGTTTGGGGCCCACTATTAGCGGCATGCTCCAGCCTGCTCTCTCAACTGCATCCTCAGCGTCCGCTTCCCTGCTCTTCCTGGTCTTCCCCCCGGTCGTTGGGGCGTCAAACACTGACTTGCGTTCCGCTCTGGCGTCGGACTTCAATTTTTTAGTTTGATGTCTGTGCACCGTTCTACTGCGCAAGTTCAAGTTTTTGTCCGGGTCACAGCCGTCTTTTCCTTTACTTTCCTCCTCTTCTTCATCCCTATCATCTTCCGATGAAGTCTTGCACTCTGTCATGTCCTCCTCCACAACTTTCGTCAAGGGCTTATGCTTTGTGCGTGAGGTCTTCTGTTCCTTCAGTTCCTCTTCCATAAGTTCCTTCAAGGCTTTCTGCTTCACCTCGGTCAGCGTTTCCACCACTGCCAGTAGAGCGTCTCGGTCCTCATGCATTCGCCCATGAACTTGCCCGTCCCACCTATCCTGCTTCTTCGTGCTCTGCTTGCTTGCTTGGTAGTGTCTCTGTCTTTCCTGGTGCCGCGGCTCGACCAATTCTGACCTTCCGTCTTCCTCATCCTGCGAGGGCACCTCTTCAGTCGCAACCGCGGGTGAGGCTTCGGTGGGAGACACCCCCGGCCCTGCTGCTTCTCCTAGTGAGTCTCTCCTCGTCCAGGCCCGGCTACACGATGTCACACCGGGACCTGTGGCACAGGCCGTCTGCGTCCCTGCGTTCTCCCTGTTGTGTGGTTCCACCACCGTCATTTCTCCAGGTTGGTTTGGCCCGGTCGTGCCTGGGTACTCGACATTTACGAGTCCTCCTATCACAATGCCCGTCTGTCCATCAGGGCCCTGCACCTGTCCTCCGTCTAAGGACATCACTGGCATCACATAAGGGGGAGGAGTCTCTGCTCCACCAAGCTGTGGCGGGGCGCTGGGAAGTTGTGGGATCCACGGGTATATAGCTGGTGTACGAGTGTTGTTCACTTCTTCTCCCTTCAACGTGAGTTTTGCCATTTTGTCCTCCAGCTTTTCATTGTCTTCCTGTAATTTCTGCAGTAATTTCATTATACTCACCGTGTCCTCTTCCTTTACTGGCTCAAGCTGTTCCACTTTGTCTTTCATCCAGGACGACACTGCATTGCACATCATCATCCACTTGCAGCAGTTGCCATGCATTGCCTTCAAAGCAGTCATTTCCTTTTTTATCTTCCGGTTGGCTGAGCGGCCTCCTGATTCATCCTGTAAGTTTTTTAGTTTCTTCTCACATCTCTCTCCCTCTGTTCTAAGCACAGCCTCCAGAGCTGTCCTTTCATCTGTCCCTTTGTGTTGTAAGTCAAAAATTTTGCTTACCTCTGCTTCCATGGCTCGGCACTCCTTTTCGGCTGCTTTAGACGTACCTGTGCAGGCCATCCTTATGGCCTTTTTCAGCTCCACTACCTGATCCTTCAATGTCTTGTAACGTCTCTGTCCGTTGGCCGAGGTGTCCGCCATTTTGTGATTTCCTGCAAGACAGCACGTACCTCTTCAAAATGGCTGCTGTCGGCTCCTCCCTGCCAGTCACCCTCCGGCACTTCCCTTTTCCGCCTCAGAGCTTGTCTCTCAGCTCTAGCAGTCACTTCCCCTTTTTTTTAATTCTGCTTGGTGACACAGAGAACAGTGAACTCAGGCCTCACCACACAATATTATCTGCTCAGTCAACCCCTGAGCAACAACCCAGATCCCGTGCATGACATAAACCTGAAAATGATCCCCACCAATAAACTTATTATTTTAGTGTCTTGCCTCTAGTTACATGTTTAACAATAGTCACAAACCTTCACAGCCCTCAAGGGACCCTTGTGCGCCTGTCAGGAAGCAGAGCTGCTGCCCTTCACGCTTTAGTGAGCAAACAGGAACCCCACCCTAGCTCTCCAGGGACCAAGCATTTCTCCAGCAAATGTCATCTAATATCCACCACTGTCTAACAGTCAAGCTGAATTGTGTAAAGCAATAACACAAACGTGTATGAAACACAAGAGCAAATTTAGGTATGCACACGACAGCTATGTGGCACACCAAAAGCAAATACAATAAAATACAAAACAGGAAATGGGAAATGTTGCACAACCGTATAAGAGAAAATGTTTCAGTTTATAGTTCTGCGGCCTCCTCACTATTCTCTTCCACAATCTCCCGTAGTGTGGTTACCAAGCGCAAACACTCATGTAATAACAGGGGGAATTCTGTTTCCGTCAAGTTCACAATTAAAGTGTAGTCACGCTCCGTGAGCCCTACTTCGCAGCAAACACGCACTTCTGTTTCCACCCACCATGTTTGTCCGTCCGTTACTGGAGTCAACACAAGACTGAAAGTAAAGCCGGTGACATCCCTGCGCCCTTCCCCCAAAACTGTGTGGTATCTTTCAGCCATTAAATCTACACGGCAGTGCACATTAGTGTATTTACAAAACAAAGTTGACTCGAACAAAATCAAGCCGAAATACAAAGCAATCTATCTGGTCCACTGAAAATCAATATCAAAACTAGAGATGGACCGATCCGATATTAGGTATCGGTATCGGTCCGATACTGACGTAAATTACTGGATCGGATATCGGCGAGAAATAAAAAATGTAATCCGATCCATTAAATATCAAAAAAGCACCTCTCAAAACTTGCGACACGGTGTAACTCGGCTCATAACCGTAGCAGGTCGGAGCAGTATGCCTCACGTGATAGAGCGGCTGTGTGTATTTGTAGCCTCACTAGCAAACCAGCATTTCATCTCCGAGGAAGTTATCCCAGAGAGAAGTAAAGCACGTGTGTAAGTTCATCTCTGAATGTTTGTAAAGCGTACCTGCGTTAAGCTTAACAACCGATATATGGAGCGACTGCCTCTCGCTCTCTCCCTCTCCTGCCGCTACTTCATGAAACTCCTTAATGATCAGCTGATCGGCTTTTCTGTCGCGAGTCCGTCTCTCTTGTTTGTTTTTGGCCCACTTTGCACCACAAGGAGGAAAACAGCAGCTGAACAACAGCAGCGAGTTTAACCTTGATAAGCTGTTGTTAGAATTTATTTAATATTACTTTCTACACCAGGATCGTTTTCTACGTAGCTGACGGCTGGTAACTGTGCAGGGGCGGATCTAGCAAAGTTTAGCCAGGGGGGCCGATAGGGCATTAAAAGGGAAAAGGGGGCACAAAGACATACTTTTCTTTCTTATTCTCATTTAAAATGTCTAGCTTGTAATAAATAATTATCTGAATCTTACACCCAAAGTTTTAATCTGATGTAAAATGTATAGAAGTCCATTACTGTATATAGTAACTGTTAAATGTCTAATATACCCCAGTAAGCTATAGTACTTTTTCCTTTGGGAAGATACCATCTGTGAATTCTGCAATTCTGTAGTAGAAAGATGTTGAATCTATTTAATTATTCTTGAAAAATATTTTATTTCTGTGCCTTTTTTTTCCACACTGCATCAAATTAAAGTTGATTATGTCGATTAAGCATCATGAAATGGAGGGTGGGCGGTGGTTCCCTATTTTTTTTGCTGGGAGTTTGCAACCCTATTAGTTAGGTTGCTTAATATTTCTGCTAAGTACTCTTTAAAATACCAGAATAGGGAGGATGGAGTAGGTTTAAGTTTATTGGATTGATCAGTATTGCTGAACTATGAAATATTTTGGGTGCAGTGTATTTTTTACATACAGGTATAACAGAATAGCTTTAGTGTTGTTGTTTATTTAAACTTGAGTATGAACTTATACAAAATGCAGCAAGATATTAAAAAAACAGTTTTATTGATTAAAAAACACATTATATCGGATTAATATCGGTATCGGCAGATATCCAAATTTATAATATCGGTATCGGTATCGGACATAAAAAAGTGGTATCGTGCCATCTCTAATCAAAACCCCGAAAGGCGGAAGCACAAAAGGCGGGAAAGTCCCGTTCGGCGTCAGTGGGAGTGGGACCTCTGTCGGGATGACAGTATAAATCCAGCACCCGAAATATAATAAGACTACGAGCGGTAAAGTCTAATAACAATTGTGGCGAAGGCCTTACTGCCGCAGTTACTGTGAAGCCATACTCAGTGTTAGAAAACTCAGCGTTACAGCGACAAGTGACGTTAACAACGTCTCCTGCCCTGGTACACTCAACCACACAAGAACCGTTATCGAACATGCGAGCAAAAGGAGACAAGCAATTATCCTTGCCACTCGAACAGAATGTCAAAATCCCTGAAGGCAATTCCACAGAAGGCCGAAAAGTCCTGCTCGGCGTCCGTGGGGTTTAAGTTTCTCTGCTGTCTACAGTATAATGCCAACGCCCGAAAGATAACAAGACTACTACATGCAAAATCAACCAGAGTTTCCTCCGACGACCCTGTTACTGCAGTAACTGAAAAGGCATACGGAATCCCTAAAGTCACAACGCGACATCGACTGGTTACGACATAAAAATCCCCTGTCCGTGTGTATTCAAGTAAACAATATCCCGAATCTGACATGTGTATGTGCAGAAGCTTTACCGCAATATTAAAAGAGTGTCAGTATAGACAATCAAAAACAGAAGTCATATGAACTTCAGCAAGTGTTCTATCACTCAAGAATGAGTAAAACAAAACACACAGGATAGATCATTCATTATTTGTAACAAAATGGAAATCAACGCAAATCTTCCCTGATAACCCCAACACACGTCTTGCTTAACCCAGGTTCTGCAGTCAGTCATTACTCGCTCATTAGTAAACAGGAAATATCAGTCTAAATCAGTCAGGCACCTCATTTACATAGACACAGACACCTCCTTAAAATAACCAGGCTGCTGCAGTGCCTGTCACAGACAGGGCTTACACACAAACAAAGAAATTATAACACAGAGACGTCTGATAAATGAAACAATATTTACAAGGCCTTAACACAACCTACATAATTTAGACAAAATTTAATTAACCCTCCAAGGGAGAAACTCCAAGTTTTTGATCATCAATGACAGTCTCAGTTCTAAACTGTATCTGCTCTAATCCCTAAATGTACTAAGTGAATTTTAAAAGCGTCCAACGCCCAAGCTCCAAGCTTTGCTACCCAAAAAAGTGCATAAACCGTTCCAAACGGTGAAGTGGTCCAACCACTGGCTATTTAGGAGCGTCGTTGTTCTCCACACTTGCCAAGTGAACTATCCCTCCCAGAGGAAGATGTCGATCGTCACCGACAAATTGGAAGCGTTACCTTCCGACAATGCACTTCCTGGAACATCCCACAGTTCCGTTCTACAGAATTTTACTACTATTTTAAAGACATCCTAAACGACCACCAAACCAACTTTAATGATGTCCAAGCCCAGCTTTGTATTCAATTATAACTGCATGACCATATACAGATTTCAAATGACCTATGTCCTAAATTCAGTAGTCCAACTACTTTAACTTATCTATTTCCTATTTCCGTTACTTTTACCTTTTCCTATTCAATGTGCACACTACAAAACATAAGATCATAACCACACAAACAGTCACCAGTAATCTAATGAGTAGACATTAATTTAAACATCCAATTCGGCACACTTCGGAACAATTCAACAGGTAGTGCCTACCTTTTGAGATGGGCTGCCCGTTTGTCCACTCACTTCGATAACTGGATCCCGTCTATGGACCCTCTTGGACGTCCACAATGCCAACAGCGTCTCTCCCTTCCAATCGCGGCCAATGCACCAATTGTTACGAGTTCAGAATTGGTGGAGAGTACAAAGGCAAGACAGTCCAGAAGATTTGGGTTAAAGCGATCTTTATTGAAGTATTCGCGCGGGAAGACAGTCACTGCACAAGTCAGCAAGGGTCTTCACCAAAATTATACTTCAGACTGCTTTTATAGCATCAGGGTATTATAACGCCCCTTCTAGCGTTTACAAGCACATAATTTGCATGTACAGAACATTCATGTATTTTAAGCATAAAGTGCAATATCGCGGTTCCTCTTTTTGGCATCTTCTTCCAAAAAAGGCAATGGACTCTGGCCTCTGCAGTCTCCGGGGGCTGGTCCTCTCCACGCGTCATCTGTTGTCAAGAAAGCTCAAGTGCAACATGTTTGCTCAGTACATTCAGGCCTATGGTTAAATCTAGTTCTAGGTTATATGTGATATATGTGTGTTTTGTAAGCATGTGTGCCATCTTTCCTAAGCTCCCGGCTTTTAACCAATGTGTCACCCAGACAGTCACGCTGAATGAAGCTTGAGACCTTTAATTCCCTGGGAAAGCTTCAACTCCTTATGAGCACAGGACTGCAATGTGTGTATAAAGACATAATAATACTAAAAGTGGTTATGCTGCACCTGTAATAAGGATTAATATGGTGTCAGCGTGTTAAATGATTACTCTGGTGTTCGTGTATTAACTGTCATCTGACCAGTTTAAAGCTATACGAGATAATATTAATGCTGATTAATATGCTATCTAATATATTGTAGCAGTAAAGCAATTTCCTCTTTTCCCACAACACCTACCAGCCACGATGGAGGCTTCAGAAGTGTAACCTGCAAATAATCTCGGCAACACCAAAGGGAAGTCAGGTGACCAAAGGGGAGATCACAGGTAAGCGATCCAGGGACGCTCAAATGGCCACTATTTATACTAGCGCCCCCTAATGCGCCAGGCTGAAAGTGGGTTAAACCAAGGAATAACATTCATCCTGCCACACTGGCCATCCGGTGAAACTTTTGGAAAGACAACGTTGGAAAAACGTGAACATTGTATTTGTACTGTATAATCTGCAGATTCTGACAGAAATCTGCAACTATCCTTTGAAGCACCGCTCCACTCTAAAACAGCAATAAGGATAATTATTAGGCCATATGTAAATAACAAAATATCTTTACAACTTAAAGCAAAATTGGGAAACGTAAAGTCCGTAACAAGTCTTTATATTAACGGCCATCAGTCAAACAATACTGTTCGGTCTGGGTCTAAACAGAGCACGTTGTGTGTGACGTCTTGTTTTGCGCATGCGGGCCGCTTTGAGCGTTCACACTAGAGCATGTTTGTTGTCACATTTTATTTGTAGTGTGAACAAGCAGACACAAAATCGGATTTGATCAAGAAATCGGAATTGAGCATTAAGACCTGCAGTGTGAACGTAGCCTAAGACTGTTGGAATTGGTTCTCCACTGATATAGAATTGCTCGGCTGTCAGTTTTCCTTTAATGATGGACATTCTGCGAGATTTACTTGGCTTAAACTCCATTCTTGCCCATTTGATGTTTTCTTGGAGCTTCTGTAGCAATCGCCTACTACATGGTTTTGTTGTTGTAATGATGGTAATGTCATCCTTATAGGTTCTAATGGGAGGAAGACAAAGGCCACTCTTGAGTCTCTCACCTCCCACTACCCACCGAGATGCCTGCATGACCAACTCCATTGCCATGATAAATGCCAGAGGGGATATCATGCAGCCTGCCATAAGTCCAATTCCCAGGTGCAGCCAGACTGTGGTGGTGTTCTCAGCTGTCACACAAAACTGTAAATCCTGAGAGTAGATCTTGACCAGTCCTGTGATGTAGTTTAGTACGCTGAAATAGTTGAAGGCCATCCACAAGATCTCATGTGTAACTGACCCAAAGGCAAGGTCTAAAAAGACCCAAAGGCGGTCTCTTTGTTCTTTCTTGGCAGTTGGTGCCAAATGACGCTGGCATGCTACAGACATCCTGAGAAGCCCTGGATGCTGGCTTTCTGCACTTTGTGTCAATATAGTTGTTTCTTTGCCAACACGTTCTCACTCCCAACTCGTCAAATGTGTGACGCATGGTCAGGCTCCCTCTGCTTCACTTATCGACGCGCAGGGTACCCCCCTCGCGTCGAGAATTGACGTGCAGGGTCCTCCTATTGAATACTATAGAGCTCCCTAAACGTTGTTTATTGACGACAAGAGATTGCCGCGGAAGAGCCTGTTGTCCGTATATTTATACATTTCCGAAATCACATTGTAGTGACGTGTACTGAACACAATATATTATATAATGTAAGCAACTACCTGAGAAACATCAGATACAGCAGCTAAATTAATTATAGGCTATTACTTTTGTATCGTTTATTGCATTTATGGAGGGAGAGGTGTATGCTGGGTAATGGAACAGCTAGCGACACGGTGACTTTATTCACCCGCTTCGGCTGTTATCAGTCCATACAATGGGCTTTATTAGCAGAAATCAGTCCCATAGATGTGGGCCATCCACCTGCTAGATTGTTCAGAAGGTTGTTATCATCCATCCAGATGGAGGATCACTAACTGGAGCGTGGGAAGACTCCAGAATCCACTCTGGCTGGAATCCGGTGGATACAGCAGTGTTACAGGTAAGACCATTTAAACCAGGGGTCCCCAATCTCAGTCCACGAGGGCCGGTGTCCCTGCAGGTTTTAGATCTCACCCTGGGTCAACACACCTGAATCACATGATTAGCTCATTACCAGGCCTCTGGAGAACTTCAAGACATGTTGAGAAGGTAATTTATCCATTTAAATCAGCTGTGATGGATCAAGGACACATCTAAAACCTGCAGGGACACCGGCCCTCGTGGACTGAGATTGGGGACCCCTGATTTAAACGGACAGCATTTATAGAATGACTATTAAAAGTCAGCGAGTGTCAATAATGTTAATGTGGTTATGTTAGTAATACACCCAGTGCTAATATAACAGCTTTAAGATGCATTTGTAGATATTATTACGTGTTTTACCGTCTTTATGGTGCTAGCTTAAAGTTACGGTGTAAACGTTAGCTTATATTGTAGTAAAGCTGTTACTGTTTAAACGATGTTGGGACAGAAATATTAGCTTCTGTCATGAGTGATGAAGTTACTAGTTAATAAAGTTTCCAGTAAAGTGATTAATCGCAGCCACAGATTAACAGTAAATATCTCGATTAGCTTCAATGCATCTGTAATAAATATGTGCACGTTTCAGTGCTTCGTTTAAACTGTATGATACTTATACTGACCCAGGGTCAGTGTAAAATACAATCCTAGCTGTGTGAACAAAGCCTGGCTCCTTTAATCCTGCATGACAAACCTCAGGATGCAGGTTATTATTACTCTTTCCTGCTGGCACACCTGTCACACCTGAGAGTCAGCAAGATATAGGTTAACACTCAACTTTAAACAGTACCTCTGTGTCTCTGTGTGTGCTGAACATCTAGAATCAGATTGAGTCAGGCTGCATCAGCTGAATTTGTTATTTGTAAATATCAGTATTTTTTATTCAGGTGTGGGGATAATATGTAAGACTGCAGTGAAGCGATGCGCCAGATTAATCCCTGGCCAAAGGCATCGTACTTAAATCAGACTACTGATCCAGCCACATCAGCCTTTTGTGAGGTCTGTTTAAAGTAGACTTAAAATGAACTGCAGGTTCCTGAGAGGTGGACTGAGAGCACAGGAACACATGTTCATACATACAGCTGCAGCAAGCTTACATTAATTTTAAATCGATTTGTTACTCTGATGTCTGTCTCTCTGTTAGTCCTCTGACAGACTGGTACCTGTCCAGGTGTGCTCTACCTATGACTACTGGGACAGGCTCTGGCTCCTGTAATAGAAATTTTCTATTATTCTCATTTAAAGTATTTAAGTGCTTATGCATATGCTTAGTTGTGACACTGTTATAGACTGTTCAGTGAAAGTTTCTAAAACTAGATGAACTTACTTCAGCATCAGCAGTTTGAGAAAACAACTCCCTTTACAGGTGCTGATTAGGCCAAGGGCACAAAACAGCATAACCATTGATCTGTTAGGTTTCATAGCGAGACGCGTGAAGTGTGGTACGATCAGTTTGTAACTTCCTCCCTCTTCCTTGGAATGCATAAAGGAGTGGGAGCACCACTTCTGTGGCAGAGCTGGCATGACTGTGAACTTAGATGTTTGATGTGTGTTGGCTCTCCTGCGCGCAGTAATGAATAGCTTGATCACAGCTCTTTCTGTGTTGCAGACTTTATTTACAAAATTCCATGATACCCCCCCCCCCCCCACCCCACTGTGAACCTGAATTGAATATTCAGAAGACATTTGTTTAAATACTTCTAGAAATCTGAGCTGTTACTGTGTCCTTGGATTGTGTGGTAATAATATTAGAGCTGGCAATCTTTCTTACTGAATCTCTACTATGGGTCATGTTACCTGAGATTAATTCTATGTTTACCTGACAGCCTGGACAAATGTGCTGTGTGAAGGATGTAAATCAAATCAGATCTTAACTGCTTACATTTAAGGAGCCTGGTCATATTTAATTGTAATATGAACCAATGATTTTCTGATTGCTGATTCTAAGAGAGTCTTTGTGGAAATTTGGCTTTTTGTCATTTTAATTCTCTTTTCTGTTTGCTAGAACAGTTCTCCACAGTCGCTGTCCACATGGGTCAGTGGGACCAAGAAGCACTCTGCTAATGTGAGACTCTGACCAGCAACATCCAGCAAGACCCAGGCAGCGTTTTCTATCTCCCAGCTGGAGTTTTTTTGTTTGTCTGTGACTGGAGAGTCAGATTTTTGTTGAGGCTGGAGGAACAGCCTCACACTCGCAGAGGTAAGTCAGTTTGCAGAGATCCCTCCCACCCTGGCTTTTATGTGGCAGATTTCTTATCTGAAACAGTAACATTTCACTGACTGCTGCTTATATCACAGGTTAATACACTCTACTGATCCCTGATGGGAGAATCATCACCTCTGCCAACAAAGAAGCCTGGTGGATGTTTGTTTGCAGTCTGATGATGGGACCTCATGCTCTGCATCTTCAAAGTTTGTCTCTTGATTATTATTCATACACAGTAATGTGAAGTATGCTTATATCTAGTATAACGGGACCAACCTGGTGCTCTTCATTTATGGAGGCTGTTGAGTCTGAATGTTGGATGTTGTGTGTCTCGTGTTCTCTGGACTTTGTTGTCCTCAGTCTTTTTGCAGGATCAGAAAACAAAACCAGGATGACCATAAATGTTTCTTCTCCAATTGGATGATGATAAGACTGTGACACGGGATGCCACCTTTAGTCTTGTGATGAAGCAAAGCTCAGGAAGAAGTGTGATTAAATGGTACCCACATGTGTGCTGCTGAGAAGGATGTACAGGGGCACCTGCAGCCAAATCCAAGCCTCCTCAGGTTAGTTGTAGTTGCAGAATGCTTTAGGACTGAGACAGCTGAGGCATCAAATGTTTGATTAAAGCGATGAAAAAGAGAAGTTTCTTCCCTATAATTATCACTTTTTAAAATCTGTAGCAACTTCAGGTCTGTCAGTGTGCTGAGGTCACAGAAACAAGAAAAGCAGCTTCAGACTTCAGAGTGTTGTTTACAGTTTTCTGTCATCATGATCTCCCCTGAAGTTTATCACTATTAGGCAAGCATTAAGTCCACAATACTGTAATGATGATTCTGAGTTTGGTCACGGTTGCATAATATTTTAATAATATACAATTATTTTTTGTAATTCATATTTTTTCTGTTAATCAAAAATTTACTTTGTGAAATTTGTATTTGAGAATGCAGAATGTGACAATATATTTTTGTTCAATATTTAATTTCTTTCAGTTGCAATTGTTAAATGAAATGTATATATAGATATATATATTCTGATCTATGCTACTGATCTATGCTGACAGAGCAGAGCGGCCGTTTGTGCTCACAGATGGTGACGGTGTGGAGAGACGGTGGTGTTTCCTCAGAAGAACTAGCAGAGTCACAAAGGGCACAAGTCCTTCTCACCACCTTGACTTACTGACTGATGCTCGTCTGCACTGCACAGAGGAAATCAACTAACCGAGGTTTGTCCAGTGCAGTGTTATGAAATGTATATTTGTTTTATGCTTACAGATATGTTTTTCTTGACAGAGGCTCTGCAGAGGTTAGACAAAGCAGAGAAAATATGTGCTTTACATTTTACTGTGATTTATTGAGATATTTGTTGCCTGATGTTCAGCAGGAATGGAGGAATGGAATCAAAGGGAGAAGTTTTTGATGTTTTTGTAATGATGTAGGTAAATCTCCAGTTTCTGAGTGAGGGAGAGAGGAGTCATCATCCAGGTAAAGTGACGTGGATCAGTGGATACACTTGTCTCCCCTTTAAAGGAGATACTCTTAGAGAGAGACGATCCGAGTCATCATAAAATGTTAGTGCTTTCAAATACACAAACATTTTTAAAGGACAAAATCGAACATCCCACTTTGACTGTAATACAATTAAATCTTTGCATGTGTGTTTTCAAACTCTCAGATGGGCAGGATATCACTATTGGACTGTCTAACCTGCAGGAGCAGCACTGAATGACCACCACACATGAGCATGTTCCTGCAACATTCAGCAGCTCTGCTTTTGGTAAGTAGAGTTACCTAACTACAGTAACTCTAAACACATGCCATCCATTTCTAACGGCCTGGTTACTTCCTGTCAGTTACTTTAGAAACCATGTGGTCACCTGACCTAACACTGTTTCTTCTTCTTCCCCTTAATGTTGAAGTGTCAAATGTCAAACAGCTGGAGAGGAAACTACACCAGTGTACTGGGATGTTTCAGCAACACGTGCCAGATGCTGTTCCTTCATGGTTTCATCACCAGAGACAGCCCCGCCCACCTCATGACCTCGCCATTGATCATGATGATTATAATAATGACAGCGAGCGGAACTAAAACTGTAAAAATCCACGACCAGAATGTTTAGATGCTTTCTAATTATTAATGAATACTGAGAGCCTCTTTCTGTGTTTTCTCTGTTTTGTTTTGTTTTTTACCTCATTTGTTACTAACAAAGTTCACCAAACTCACACAGTTTACATTCTGTATGTTTCCATCTTTACCAGCCACACTCTTAACTGCAATTAAGAAAATAATCCTTAGAAATCGTCGTTTTTCTCTTTTGTAATTGATGATAATTCAGTGAATATACTGCGCCGCTTCCTTTAATTGCGTCTCACATTGCTTTAAGTTTTTCAGTGTCCAGTTATTTTTTTACTGTTGTTTGAATTCTCTGTATGTTTGACCCTGTAGACTGTTTAATGGACTGCTTGTCTTCCTGTTTGTAACCGATACCTGTTTTTGACTAAAGATTTGGATTTCTGACTTTAACACAGCCTCTGCGTGTCCTCCCTTTGTGTCCTCTTCCTCTGTGAATGTGTTGCATGTGTCACAGATTCATTTATTAACAGCTTTCCCACAGTGAGTTGCATCAGCATTCATTCACAGCACATTTCAGAAGGATTCAGATCAATACAGTGATCTTATAGTCAGAATTATCCTGACAGACTCCCACTGTAAATTATCTTTCATCAGGTCAATTTTAAAGCTCAGTATTTCAAAGCAGGCGTTATGAAGAGTCATACTGGCATTAGGACTGTAACAATATGTACTTACAAAGTCAAAGTTTTTTAATTATGCTAGAATATTGGAAGACAATCAGCTTTTAGTGTTTTCTGCATATTAATTATACTGAAATAGAGACGGTGACCATAACTGTACAGAAGCACTAAACAACTGACAATCTAACAAACATTATTGGCCTGAGCCGTCATGCACAGTGAGTCTGATCCTTTGCTGTGAGAGTCTGACAAGCATGTTTCTGGTCAGTTTGGAAGAAATAATCACAATGTTGATCTTTTTTTCAATATTCCTTCTCTTTTACAACATAAACTGTGATCAAAGCTACTTATGTTCACAGCATGTAATAATACTGACAGTCCAGGGCATTGTGGTCTGTTGAGCTAGGGTTAGGGTTAGCAATTCAGACATATGCAATCAATCTCTTGCTGGATATAACAAACACCTAGGAATTCATATTATAATTTGATTTTCATGAAATATTCAAATTCAGTATCAGTCATTTTATATTATAACCATGTATCCACCCAGGCTCATGGTGGGGCAGGGCTCTGTCCTGGGATGCTTGAGTGAAAGGTAATGTACACCCTGACCAGGTATCCAGTCTGTCAGAATTGTTTTCAATATTTGGTTCTAAAATATGAGTGAAAACAAAAATCCAACTAGGATTCTTGCATATGATGGGTGAAGTCTGTCTTTGACTGTATTGTCCAGCTGATCCATCAAACCCCCAGCAGGTGAACCTTATTCATGACATGGTAACAATGTAAAAAATTAAACAGCAACAGTCTAAATGTAAAGTGCATTCTAAACTCCTCTTCAATAAATTATATGGATGTGCAGTGAGTCATTCAGGACTGTAAAACGTGAACTACAGAACCCAGAGTCTTCATCATTAAATCTGTGGTTGCTTCATTTTTCTATCCTATCTCAGATACTTTAAAAGTTTTAGTAAAGTTGCATTCTCATGGTGAGGCAAAGTGTTTTATGTGTGTGTGCGTGTGTGTCATGAACGGCTGTAAAAGCCCTTTAATTACAGAACAAAGCGGGGTTTGAGTTCGAGTTACGGCAGACTGGCGCTACTTCTAAATGGAACGCAGCCTTCCTACGGCGGACAGCTAATAACAGGAATCGGACGCGGTCCACCCGAGGCCACAGCAACCACCATAGCAACCGCCTAGCATGTCTTTAAAACACATTCTTTATCCATAACTATCAAAAACGTGAAATGATTTGTAAAGTGTGAAAGTGTTGCAGCTGCAGAGAGCTATGGCAGCATCTTTGGAAGCTGTTTACATAGCTAATAATATACGATGTAACCATGGAGACAGTCACGTGAGCTAGCGGTGCACGTTTACTACAGTGAATAAGGTGATTGTGTGCACAGCGTCCACACGCTGCAGAGGGTAAAGACATTACTTCAATATTGTTTTATATTTATATATATTTGCCTTCTGCTGACCATCACCTCAGGTTCACTATTACAGTTTCAACATACAGATGTCTAAATATGAACACATTAAAAAAAAACATGTCTCAGAAATAAGCACAGCTGTTCATGTTTGTCATTGTAGTTTTATTTGTAAGAAAATTGTGAACTTCATATTGTGTATCAAGTCAAAGAACATTTGACAAGTCTGAGTCATTTCTTTGCCCTATGAGAGCTGGAATAAATATATATCCTGACAGTTACAGTTGAGCAAACTTCAGTGAAATGTTGAAACAGTAGAGACAGGTAGAAATGGGATCGGACTAATCTTTGCTTAGTCAGATACGTCCTGTGTTCAGTCCATCATATTAAAAAACAAACAATAGCATGATCCGTGTGATTTTGCATCCATTTCCAAATCGCAGTCAAGCAGCCCAGTCTCATACACAGGTAACAGAAATGTCTCTAATGTAGACGTGTACAGTGTAGTGTAAGCATTAAAAGATCATAAAGGAAACACTAACATTCATGTGAAACTAATTGTAATAAAAAATGAACAGGTGCTTTATAGATTTAAAAAGAAAGAATCTGAAAACAACACTTTTTTTGGTCTAAGTGGTCAAAGTAGAAAACAGAACTGATGTTCAAGAACAAACTGTAGCTGCACTAATATTACACATCTCCATTGTTGTGGTGAACAATGTTGCTTTTATAACCACATGCAGTGTGTGACCATGACTGTCCACTGAGACCATGAATGCTACTTCGCTGAAGTCTCCTTCTTCTTCTTCTTCTTGCCATCAGAATGGAAGCAGACAGAGCACGAGCTGCTTTGATCTACTGAAAGGAAAAAGCAGAACATCTGAGCTGAAACCATTAAGACAGAAACAATCGTTCAATGCAGTGTCTCAGGTAGCTTAGCCTGCTGCAACTGTTGATACAAGCTCAGTACAGTTAACACAGTGTCGGGGAACTCCAATGTGGGAACTAGTGGCTTTAGGTTTGTAGTCATTTAACTTTCATCCATTCATTCATTTAATTCAGGAGGAAGAAATGTCAGGTTGGTGCAGGCTGGCATTTGGTCCCATGCTGTCTTTAACCAAATGACTTGGTTCACTTTATGGCTGGGCTGTATGTGGGGTTATATCATGTTATTTGGGCAGGAGTACCTGTCCCCTGTTAGGCTTAGAAGGTTTCTCCATAAGCAGAGCTTCTAACTCTTATAGCTTTTAGCACATCTGTAGCTGTGCAGGCTGACAGGTTTTTGGTGGCTCTTTTTACCCCACACTGGTTGTGAGTGTGTAAATAGCCCCACTAGTTCTTTTGGGTTGCAGTTAACTTGGGAGGAGGGGGGTGGGTCTGCCATGACTAGATGACTAAAAATGATCTGGGATACATACATTTCATAATGCATGCATATATCTCTATCAATTAAACCTGGTCTGAGTGCTGCCATTTTTTACATTCAGTTATTTCTCTTAGAAATGTTGGATCTAAATAATGAATGTGTTACAGTTAAAGTGAACTGGTCAGTGTAAATGGCTCATTGGGACAAAGAAACCTTTAAATTAAATACCATCACCTGACATTGAGTGTCAAACAATATCAAAGCTGTAAAAGCTGTTTACAGACAGAATTTATAAAAACTAAGATTGTAAATAAATTCAAACTAGTGAGCTTTTCTCTTTGTGCTGAATATCAACACTGTGACTTCTTAGCCTGTAAGCTTTACTTCAGCACAACCAGTTGTAGAAGCCGTCACTCCAAATGTCTTTTGATAACAAGAAAAAATACCTTGTCAGTACACGGCCTGAAGTTCTTCTCCAAACATCTTCTGCCATCGACTTTGTCTGCTGGTTTGAAGACAATAGACCACAAAAAGATGATTTAGTCACTTTGTCTGCATCATGCAGCTCGAATGTGTCGTGTAACGATGTTGAATAGCCGCTGTTATCCCTCTGCTGTGTCAGTAGGATTGTACTGTACAGCATCTCATTGATATGTGAGGAATGCTAATGTAACAGGATAACAGACGTCTGGTCTTACATCATTAAAATATAACGGGCAGGAGATATTTAGATATTTTTATATTTATATTATATTTTATAGCTGACAGATATTACTAAATAGATAGAATTTACTAAATGGTTGAAAACATGAAAAATATGTCCATAATCACAAATGACCATGAGAGCCAGTAGAATTAATTCAACTAAACACTCAAAAGACGTCCTTAAATGTTCTTTAAGTGGCAGAACAGATGAACAAACAGTTAATCGCTTACTTGAGGTGAAATCTGCTCAGCTACTTTGAAAACAGCTTCTAACTGGTTCCTCCTTTAACAGGATGACTGCTCAGGGGTAAGGCCATGATGCAGTCCAGCAACCTTTATGGTTCTGCTTTGATTCACCAGGAACTATTAGGGAAACCTTCCAGCGCCTCCTGTGAAAGACACAGGCATAAACACACAAACATTTATTAACATGTTCCACAGTCTTCTAGTTTGATTTTCTCATCCTGTGGACAACAACGTACAGAGATGCAGGTTTATGTTAACTTTTGTAAGGTTTCTTTACTGAACACATCCAGCTGCAGCTCCACTGTGATCCTGAACTGGATAAGCACTTAAGAAAATGTGTCAATAAATGCACATACATCAGCTTACTATATTTATCCAAACAGACTGGACCAATAATGCTTCACTGAGTTAGAGACTTTAACAGTCTCTTCTATGTAAGAATGTCTCGTGATAGACCTGCAAACTTGACAACAAAGGTTTTTCAGACTACATGTAGCTGTCCTCTATGTCAGCTCACACATTTACATTCATGTCACACTTATTTCTGCTTTCCCATTTTTACCATTAATGCTTACATTTTGATTGGATACCTTGAGTTTGTAAATGATCAGATTACATAATTGGGATACAATGTATCCAATTCAAGGTCGCGGGAGGATGAAGCCTATCCCAGCTGATACAGGACAAAGACAGGACAGGCTGCCAGTTTATCGCAGGGCAAAAACAATACGTGTGACAGAAAATCCACTTAAATGTTTGATATTTCTAATAAAAATCATAATTATAATTATTATTTAAAATATTATTTAAAGGTTTCTTTATAAATACATTTAGAATTTTTTATAACCCCTAGAATATAAACCTGGGCTGTTTCAGATTCTGACCTCTGACCTCAGTGACCAGGCTGTGTCCTCACTGCAGCTCCCTCTTGGAAGTACGTCTGCTTCTTGTCTTCCCCCAGTGATGACCGCCTGCCCTTAATATCACGTACTGTACCTGAGGAACAAAACAGGACAAACACTTGCCTTGATTTAAGAAGTACATTCATAACGAGATATGAAAAACATATAATTATGGAAACACACTAGTTCACCCTTTGGGAGGAATCAGTTCCTGTGAAACATTTCTGTAAATGAACATCATGGAGAATGAAATAAGTTCTTCAGGTGACTCAGCAGTCCCACACTGACAAATGAAACTTCTGTGGAAGAAGAATCTGGATTTTTTTTTTATTTCCAATCCAGTCCTGCTTTAAACTATTAAGGATTAAGCAACAGTGCTCATATTTGCTCTTCTGAAGTCTGTGTTAAGCAACAACAAACATAAATTAGTAACAAAAATACAGCTGAGTAGAAGCTTTACACACCACGAGCAGCCATAACGCTAAATTTTAATCTTCAAATGTTTCTGAGCCGTCTTCAACCTGTTTTTAACACAGAAAAGTACCACAGTCAATGCAGCCTGAATGAAATCCTAAATGTTCAGCACACACAGAGACACAGAGGGACTGTTTAAAGTTTAGTGTTAACCTGAGTCACTGATCATTTACAGTATTACAGAGTCTGGCAGTCTTTGCATGATGTCCACGTCACTGTAAGTTTCTAGCTGACTCTCAGGTGTGACAGGTGTGCCAGCAGGAAAGAGTAATAATAACCTGCATCCTGAGGTTTGTCATGCAGGATTAAAGGAGCCAGGCTTTGTTCACACAGCTAGGATTGTATTTTACACTGACCCTGGGTCAGTATAAGTATCATACAGTTTAAACGAAGCATTGAAACGTGCACATATTTATTACAGATGCATTGAAGCTAATCGAGATATTTACTGTTAATCTGTGGCTGCGATTAATCACTTTACTGGAAACTTTATTAACTAGTAACTTCATCAGTCATGACAGAAGCTAATATTTCTGTGCTAACATCGTTTAAACAGTAACAGCTTTACTACAATATAAGCTAACGTTTACACCGTAACTTTAAGCTAGCACCATAAAGACGGTAAAACACGTAATAATATCTACAAATGCATCTTAAAGCTGTTATATTAGCACTGGGTGTATTACTAACATAACCACATTAACATTATTGACACTCGCTGACTTTTAATAGTCATTCTATAAATGCTGTCCGTTTAAATGGTCTTACCTGTAACACTGCTGTATCCACCGGATTCCAGCCAGAGTGGATTCTGGAGTCTTCCCACGCTCCAGTTAGTGATCCTCCATCTGGATGGATGATAACAACCTTCTGAACAATCTAGCAGGTGGATGGCCCATATCTATGGGACTGATTTCTGCTAATAACGCCCATTGTATGGACTGATAACAGCCGAAGCGGGTGAATAAAGTCACCGTGTCGCTAGCTGTGCCATTACCCAGCATACACCTCTCCCTCCATAAATGCAATAAACGATACAAAAGTAATAGCCTATAATTAATTTAGCTGCTGTATCTGATGTTTCTCAGGTAGTTGCTTACATTATATAATATATTGTGTTCAGTACACGTCACTACAATGTGATTTCGGAAATGTATAAATATACGGACAACAGGCTCTTCCGCGGCAATCTCTTGTCGTCAATAAACAACGTTTAGGGAGCTCTATAGTATTCAATAGGAGGACCCTGCACGTCAATTCTCGACGCGAGGGGGGTACCCTGCGCGTCGATAAGTGAAGCAGAGGGAGCCTGACCATGCGTCACACATTTGACGAGTTGGGAGTGAGAACGTGTTGTCTTTGCAGGAAAGTAGAAAGTAGTAGTCTTTGGGCCAAGACACTGAAGAAGATCTTTCCCTCTACGTTCAGCAGACAGTTCTGGAGAAAATGGCCTAAGGAGTTCTTCTCCTTAGGGATCAGAATACCTCCTGCTCTTCACCAAGCCTTTGGAATCACCGCTTTCTGCCACACTATCTTCATCAGCTTCCACGGGTATTTGAGGACTGATGGGGTGTTTTTATAGAACCTTTATGAAATGCCACTAGGTTCTGGGGCCGATGCTGCTCTTGCCTGCTACACTTCACTCCATGTAGATGGTCTTCTGTCCATTTGGTGTTCAGGTGCCTGGATAGGTGGCATATCACTCAGAATGGTAACTGGTTCATGCCTCCAATGCTCAGAGTAAGTTATCCTTAGATGATCTTCCAGGTCTTTTATGGGCATTTTGAGGCACCCGCTCTTCTCTTCAACAAAAAGGCTCTTAACAAAGTTGTATGGCTTGATGTAGAAAACAGTCCCGTTTTTCTTCTTACGTTGTCGTCTGAGGTGTTCTGCTCTTAGCAGCTTAGTAAGTTGTTGCTTCATTTCTTTTTCCTGGTTTAAACTGCCTTTTTGTTGTCTCTGAGTCTTGTTCTTTACCCCAAACTGCACAGCCCCATAGCTGTAGATGACGGTCCCCAGGTTCTCCAACTTCCTTTCAACTGGACTTTTGTTGATCTAGTATAAAAGCCAGTTCAGAGTCAATAGTTTCTCACTCTCTTTTCTCACTAGATCTGGGCCACACAATCTGAACTTTCCCACCTTCCATCTTCCTTTCCCTTGCTGGTAATGGTTGGCTAGACTCAGTGTTGGAAGATTCTGTTGGTTGTTTCTGGATGGGCTCTGGGTTGGAACATGGTGTTGATTGTGGCTGGCTTACATCTATACACAAATGTGTTGCTAGCTGTTGGTGGCTAAGCTCCAAGCTAGGGGCTGATATTAAACGGCTGTGCCCTGAGCTAGAATCTAATATTGGGTGTGGCTGGGTAATCTCTAGACTGAGAACTGCTACTGGCTGGATTTACGGAAGAGGATTAGGGCCACTGGAAAGAAAAAAAAAGAATTCTGACTTTAATCTCAGAATTCTGACTTTTTTCTCAGAATTCTGACTTTAATCTCAGAATTCTGACTTTTTTCTCAGAATTCTGACTTTATTCTCAGAATTCTGAGATTAAAGTCAGAATTCTGACTTTTTCTCAGAATTCTGACTTTAATCTCAGAATTCTGACTTTTTTCTCAGAATTCTGAGAAAAAAGTCAGAATTCTGACTTTAATCTCAGAATTCTGACTTTTTTCTCAGAATTCTGACTTTAATCTCAGAATTTTGAGGTGGGCACCTGCAGGCATCCATCTTCAGTGACAGGGATGTGTCCAGGTGTGCAGGTGGAGACCTAATTCACTAAACATGGTGGATATAAGTGATTTTTTGCGTGGCCGAGGGGTCCCCGAAGATGCTGTTTTATTAATGGAAGAGCAGAAGGTGAGTGAAAAAAGAGAGATACTTTGGTGTCTCTTATTTTTACAGGAAAACAGTTACGGTACAGTTACGGTTAGCTGTTAGCATGCTTGTTAGCTTATAATGTTATATAGGAATGAACGTGTTTCACGATGTTACAGTATACTCGGTGAATTGACGTTTTAACTGTTGCAGGATCATCCCAGATGGGTTCGTTGCATTTTATTTTATTGTTCTACTATTTCAGTTTTTCAAGGCAGTTAAGCGGAGCTGTGTTACAGATGCTAGCCGCCTGCCAATAACACTGGTATATTTGATATTGGCAGTAAGTTACACTTAGTACAGCGGAGGAGAGAAACTGTAATGAATGTTTATGTGGATATTTCACTCAGAAAAATGGGTGGCGTTCATACACAGCCACCGACACACAGCCCCGGTTGTTGTTCTGACGGTGGCCGACTGACGATCCCCTCACAACATGCTAACACAAACTAATGTTGTGCATGTAACTGTGTATACGTTAGTGGTACAGCGTCGGAAGAAATGAGCAAACTGTTAACTGTTTATAATGTCAGAATGACGTCATCGTTCTCCTGCACTGTGTAATGTATGTCAGCTCAAGAAGGAAATCATATCTTATACTCTGAGCTGCCCAGTGCACTTAACGCCTGCGTGTGGAAATGGTAGGCTGCACTACAGTTCACTACCGGTAAAAAATAAATTTAATACAGTATTTGGGTTTTTTTTTTTTTTATAGAACAATAAAATAAAAAGTGCTGGCTGAGGAGCGCTGCCGCGTTGAACTTTGACCTCGGAGTGACGTGACGTTTGTTTGAACAACCAATAGAAGTGCAGAAAGTCGCAAATCAGGCATATTGTTCGCATAAACACAAAAATAAATAAATAAATAAATAACGAAATAATCCCGATGTTGTGCCAAAGAGTGATTTGTAATGTTACTTTGTGTTCTATGTGTAATACCTTTGCTTAAATGACTAAATGGACTGTATTTATGACACTGTGTTATAGTCCTACATACATAAGTAACATTCATATGTACAGATAAAAATGTACAGAGATATGTACACAAGCGTGTACACAAAAGTCTACTGCTGATCGAGCTGCTCAGTGTTCGTACAGTCTCATGCAGAGGGCGTGGAGGTGTTGTCCATGGTGGATGTTAGCTTAGACAACATCCTCTCCTCCCCAGTCTGCTCAGTGGATTTTAGCGGACCGCTAAAGCTGGCCCTCCCGACCAGTTTGTTAAGTTTCCCCCTGTCCCTCTCTGCCATTCCACCACTCCAGCAGACCACAACATAAAAGACAGCAGACGCCACCACAGTGTCGTAGAACATCCTTAGAAGACGTACTACCTACATCATAACCAATCAAGTCCTGCCTTTTTTTAAATACAGATTAGGATTTACTATTTACTGAAAGGCTATGCATTAGTTTGCTTCTTTCATTATTGTGTTTCGCCCTGCATAAAATAGATAGCTTTCCTGATAACTACAGTCAGTACTCTCCTGCTGCCATTAGCGGTGACCTAAGAGGCTTAACCATAATATTGCTTTGCAGTGTAAATGTTGCAGAAAATGACTGTCTTTTCTTTCTTCTTGTGTGCAGATTGACTGTGACGTCATAGCACTGATGGATGACGCAACTTTGGCAAACTACATTCCCTCGTACGGAGACCGAATTGCCCTCTTCAATTTCTGCAAAAGCAAGCAACCACTGTCAAAAAGAAAACTAGGACTTCTGCAAAAACTTCGTGAGAAAATGAAAACCAGAAAAGAAAGTCCAAAGGAGAACACCTCACATACAGATGCAGGAATAAGACAGACAAAGAAGCAAAAAGCAACACGAAATGTTGAGATAGGATGGATACATAGTGATGGAAAAGTAGCCAAACAGGTGAGAGCGAAGCAGGGAGGTGGCACTAGAAAAATTCAAATGGCCACTGATGCTGGATTAAAAGATATTCTTCAAGAAGGAAAGAAACTTTTTTTTCCTGATGGCATATCTCCTAAGAGATGTGAAACAGATTTTGAGTTTGAGGTTTGGGACTTTAAACAGAACCACCTTACTGATGATACCTGCCAGTCTATTGGCAATATGTATGAGGCAGCGAGACTGACAATGTTACGCTTCTACATCGCAACAAAACCAAAAGATCCTGAAGAAGATGCCAGCGAGACATCTGAAGTGGTGTTTGTCTCAGAAAGCAGTGGCAGTGATAGTAATCCATTGCAAGTGGGGGAAGTCAGGGGTAATTTTGATGAAGTCATCACTGGTTCAGAAATTTCAGATGATCCAGAAATAACTTTTGGGCCAATTTTTGATGCTGAAGAAGATACAGAAGACACATTAGTCTATGAGGGTTTTCTTGTACCCCTCAGTCCACCTAATTCAGAGAACGTAATAACAATCACCATACGTCATACTGACACTTTACGTGACATGATTACTGCTTTCTCTGATGCAGAGATTTTGAGAAAAACACTGAATGTGAAGCGCATACTTCCAGACAACACAGAAGAACCAGGCACTGGATCAGGAATACTAAGAGATGTACTCACATGCTTCTGGCATGAATTTTATGAGCGATGCACCCTAGGTGCAACAGTTAAAGTGCCATTCATTCGCCATGATTTTCCTGCTGAAAATGGAAGGCAGTTGGGCGAATACTCTTGAAAGGTTATGAAGAATGTCAGTATTTTCCAAATAAACTTGCAATCCCTTTTCTGGAGCAAGTGCTTTTCAATGGTGTTTACAGTGATCTTAAAGCACACTTTCTACAGTTTGTCAGCAGCCAAGAATGTGATGTTTTGATGGAAGCAGTAAAAAATTTCTCTGCAGTTGACTTGGATGATCTTGTGGAAGTTCTTGACAGCTATGGCTGTAGAAAAAGAATCACTGCTGAGACTCTTCCTACAATCCTTGATGAAATAGCACACAAAGAACTTGTCCAAAAACCAATGTTTGTTATTGACTGCTGGAGGGAGATCATCAACCCCCATATCTCCCTCAGTCCGGAGGCACTGACCAAGTTATTCTCTGAACTGCAACCAACTTCAAAAAAAGTGTGCCAGCTCCTGAAATTTGCTGTGGATTTGACTCCACAACAAAAAGAAGTGAAAAATCATCTCAAAAGATTCATCAGAGAGTTGGATAACATTAAACTTCAGAAATTTATGCGTTTCTGCACCGGATCTGACCTTATAGTAACAAACAGTATTTATGTGGAATTTCAAGATATGACAGAGTTTACAAGAAGACCAGTCGGACACACGTGTGGGAATGTTCTGCAGCTAGCTAACAGCTATGAAAACTTCCCAGATTTCCGTTCTGAATTTAATGCAGTTCTTGAAAGTAATGTCTGGGTGATGGACATTGTTTAGACTCTCACAGCAATGCGCTACATTTGAACTGCTCATTCACACTAGAGCATAACTGTAAAGAGATGTTAGGAATATGTATTTTTATGTATTTTGAACTTATACAGTATACTTTTTTTAATTAGAGAGAAGTTTCCCATCTCTGTTAGAAGTCCAGTTTTGGCTAATATTTCAGTTTCTTTTATCATTTTGAGTTTTACATGATACAGTCACAAAACAAAACAAACAGGTACACTGTTTACTACCATATCCAGAGCTGTCTTCACCAAATCCAAGCTTTACAGCTGTAATACAGAAACCTTCAGCAAAAGCATGAAGAAAGAATACTAAAGATCTATAAACTATAATTAAACTGCTCTTAAACTTTCTTTAATGCACCATGTGTGGTGTGAGAATTCAGCACAGTCAAATACTTTTTTAAGTAATTAGTAGTAAGACTAATTCATTCAGATGGTATTTTCTTATTAGGTCAGGGCTAAAACTGAACATAGTTATAATGTAAAAGTAATGCTGTTATTCAACACTGTATTGTAAAAGGAATATGTACAATTTTATACTTTTGCATTTGCATTTGTCATGTCTGAAAATATTTTGCTTTACAGTATATGCAATTTTTAGTTAAGGTAGGTTAAGGTATCAAAGTTTGGCATTTGTTGTTGATTACAAAGGTTCTATTTAAAGTTGGTGAAAATATTTTTTAAAATTCCAGTATTTTCTTATTGTCATATTGTTTCTAAGCATACCTGTTATTCATCCATCAAACTGATTCAAGCTGCTTAAAGGATTCAGTCTGTTTTGAAGACAGTTATTGATTACTAAGATCATAAATAAACACTGTACAGTTCAGTGCAGTGGTCAAGTGCTGTGATTATTCAGGCATCCTTTTGTAATGCCAAATTGTCATGTTCTCAGATAAAGTATTAATCTTAACACCTGAAAAAATGTCTTTTTACTGCCAGAAATTATGCATTTTTATTTGTATGCATGTATGTTCTCAACCATTCACACTTGTTTTTATGTGATACCACAATAGCCAGTGTTCATGATCTTTACAGTAAGTCACTGATGTATACTGATGCGTAACAAGACTGTATGAGATCTATAAGTTTGTTTTAAAAGTTGAGTCATTCTTGTTACAGGGCAGCTTATACGGTTATGAGTTTTAGCCATGTTATTGGCATTGGCAAGAACAGGTTTCTTGTAAACTTTTTCCAATAAAATGTTACTGTACACAGTACATTTGTATTGTTGTTTTGAATATGTTCATCAAGCTCCTTATCTATTTGAACATGCCAGATTTCAAGAGACTGCCACACATGAGCTCAGTAACATGGAAGAATACCATTTATTTTTAATTTCAAACATTTCATAAAGATACACAAATATAAATGTAAAACATGTTGCACTTAATGGGACAATAACTTGGTTCCACTTGCAGGAACTGTTTTGTTGCATTGTTGCAGGGCAGGGATACTACAAATATAAGTCAAAATATTTTTGGTATGTTTCTTATAATTTTAGGATTCATATCATAAAGGAGCCTTGTATACGACACCTCACACTGCATCAGTATAGCAATGACTCATGGTCATTTTACATGAAAACCAGCTAAAATATCTTACAACTAACAGAAGTGAAATAAAATAATAATTAGGTGATGGATCTTCATATGTGTAAATGATTATAATAGCTTTGCTTTAATATAATTGCACTAAAAGTTCCCCAAAAGGCATAACCACTTGAAATATTAACAATGATACGTTTATAGAAACGTTCTGTTGTCAAGACCTAGAAATGTTAATGCTACTATGGTTTGCTGAAACATACCACAGATAACCTGGGCACCTAGCATATCACATGCTGGTGCCTGGGTTTCCAGCCATGAATATTAAGAATAAAGGTTGATACAGAAAACAATGAACAGGGAGCTGGTCAGTTTATATTTTATATACTATGCACATATCTGGCAACAAAACACAGAAATTTATATTGCAATTGACGGGTAGGCAGATTTACAACACTTATGATTCAATCAAAAATATAACATTTGTAAATGCAGTTTAATGTATGGCCTTTTAAAAGGATTAACATGTGTTTCATAACTGATTGATAATATCACAATGTTCAGCTTTTTCAAGCAATATATAACCAGTTCTGTTTATTGGTAGTGTGAATGTAGAAATAAATCTTACTTGGGGGGAAAAGATACCAACCAAACTGTATTTATTACTATGATCAACATAAAATGATACTAGTTGGTGTCGATCTCCTATCAGCACTCTGAATTTACATTACAGCAGTAATAAACAGCAATATTCTGACAGAATGACCTGAAAATGGCATGTTCGGTCACACCTAAAAGATGTCTTTCATTTAATGCAGTGCAGAAATACCTGCATAAAAGGTACCTGTAAGACATGGCACCTACTATCAAATCACGTTATCAAGATAAAGAGAAATATTTTGTATTTATTTGTACATTTACACACTGAAGTTTCTTAAATACTTTGCAGTATTTCTTCTCTTAACCTAATATACAGATCTGCAGCACCAAGTGGATCTCCTGGGGCATCCCATTCATTTTCTACCATAAGCAGACAACACAGTTCAAAGACTGTTTCATCACAGGGGTATTGACCTTTTGGGCTACACTCTTCCATACACAAAGTGATATCCTCCATAGAAATAGGTTTCAGTCTGTCCTCAGCACTGTGCAGCTCTGGAAATGAGTACATTACTACTGGTCGACCCGATGCTGCACTACCACTTGGCCGGATTTTGTGCGAGTTCCATGTGTTCACAACTTCAAGTTCATCCTACATGAAAAACAGCACAATACAAGTGTATGAAACAGACCATGTACCAGTAGATTTAGCCAAAGTTGAGGCTTATTAACTCATTAATCAACAGACATAGAAAGTGACCTCTAATTAATGTAAAACCAAGCAGCAAAAACAAAATAGCACTGTCACTAAAAAGCACATGGACACAGAATGGTGCTACATGATTCTACTGTTGAATAGATAGCCCAACACTTTATACTCAGTGTGCAATGATTCTACAATATATTTTCAATAGAGAATTAACCAAATGATAAGATTGCTTTCTGAAACCGTGCCCAAAGGACCGCTAGGTAACAGACTCCATAATAATTAAAACCATGTGGCAATAAAAAAATTTTAATGCTCAATGCACCTGTACTGAGAAAGGGGCAGTTAGTTCCACTGATAACATGAGTACAATTCCATCAAAGTATTAAAATGGAATCCCAAAAAGTTGATTCTGTTCATGTGGATGTATTGTTTTCAGTGTGAGAAATGTTTTGTCAAAAATCATTCTTTACCTGGCTGATTGAGCATGCATCAAGACATATTAAAATGGAAATAAAATTCATATTTTATTTAAAGAAAAAAATGTTCTAACCATATTTATATTTTCTATTTTTGCAGCTAAGACATTACATAGCATGAGCACATGCTTTTACCTGAATAAGATTGAGAAAGCAGAACTGGATAAGACTTTTGTCCAAAAAATCCCCTGTGAAGTGGCCATCATCCTGAAAACTTTGAAATAAGTTCATCCAAAATTGTGCACTCTGTTTGCGTAGGGTAGCCCACCATCCTTCTATACGTTGGTTGGCTGTACTTCTTCCGTAAAGGAAACTTTTCTCACCTGCAAAACTGTCTGTGTGGTTTCTCCGTAAAAACATCTGCATTTGTTCGACACAACCATTTTCTGTACCTCGGTCAGCACGTAACCTCTCTGGACATCCATTGATGCATGAAACTGTTTTCAGAAAATAACTTGCAATCAATTTAGGGTCATTGTTTGTGGTATAAGCCTCCATCCATACAACATAGCGGCTAAAACCATCTATGCAGCCACTGATAGCAATACCATATGGTTTCAACTTGTCATAGCCATCCATGTGCCAGAGAGCATTTGGCCCTCTGCAGCTGTACTGACGTCTTCTCAACCGTCGAGCTCGTCTCAGTTCCACACCTTGAGGGTCTACCAATTTGATTATGCATCTTACAGTATCTTGTGACACCACAAATCCATGTTGAATTGCACGAAGATGTAGCCAACGATAACCTTGCATCTGTCCATTTGTCATGATCTCTTGTTGGACAAAGGCTAGCACTTCCTCCAAGTTTGATTGATTCTTCCTTCTAAAGAGCCCAAGTCTTTTACAAATTCTCTTTAGAGTTCGAACACTTATAATTGTCTGATGACTATGTGCTAAAATTGAAAGTATTTCTTTGTTACTGAAGGAAAGTCTGAAATACAGTCTTATAAAGTCATCCAAATCTGACATGTCAGCGACTGTTTCTCTCACTTCGAGAGGTGAAGTTTTTGCAGAAGTCCTAGTTTTCTTTTTGACAGTGGTTGCTTGCTTTTGCAGAAATTGAAGAGGGCAATTCGGTCTCCGTACGAGGGAATGTAGTTTGCCAAAGTTGCGTCATCCATCAGTGCTATGACGTCACAGTCAATCTGCACACAAGAAGAAAGAAAAGACAGTCATTTTCTGCAACATTTACACTGCAAAGCAATATTATGGTTAAGCCTCTTAGGTCACCGCTAATGGCAGCAGGAGAGTACTGACTGTAGTTATCAGGAAAGCTATCTATTTTATGCAGGGCGAAACACAATAATGAAAGAAGCAAACTAATGCATAGCCTTTCAGTAAATAGTAAATCCTAATCTGTATTTAAAAAAAGGCAGGACTTGATTGGTTATGATGTAGGTAGTACGTCTTCTAAGGATGTTCTACGACACTGTGGTGGTGTCTGCTGTCTTTTATGTTGTGGTCTGCTGGAGTGGTGGAATGGCAGAGAGGGACAGGGGGAAACTTAACAAACTGGTCGGGAGGGCCAGCTTTAGCGGTCCGCTAAAATCCACTGAGCAGACTGGGGAGGAGAGGATGTTGTCTAAGCTAACATCCACCATGGACAACACCTCCACGCCCTCTGCATGAGACTGTACGAACACTGAGCAGCTCGATCAGCAGTAGACTTTTGTGTACACGCTTGTGTACATATCTCTGTACATTTTTATCTGTACATATGAATGTTACTTATGTATGTAGGACTATAACACAGTGTCATAAATACAGTCCATTTAGTCATTTAAGCAAAGGTATTACACATAGAACACAAAGTAACATTACAAATCACTCTTTGGCACAACATCGGGATTATTTCGTTATTTATTTATTTATTTATTTTTGTGTTTATGCGAACAATATGCCTGATTTGCGACTTTCTGCACTTCTATTGGTTGTTCAAACAAACGTCACGTCACTCCGAGGTCAAAGTTCAACGCGGCAGCGCTCCTCAGCCAGCACTTTTTATTTTATTGTTCTATAAAAAAAAAAAAACCCAAATACTGTATTAAATTTATTTTTTACCGGTAGTGAACTGTAGTGCAGCCTACCATTTCCACACGCAGGCGTTAAGTGCACTGGGCAGCTCAGAGTATAAGATATGATTTCCTTCTTGAGCTGACATACATTACACAGTGCAGGAGAACGATGACGTCATTCTGACATTATAAACAGTTAACAGTTTGCTCATTTCTTCCGACGCTGTACCACTAACGTATACACAGTTACATGCACAACATTAGTTTGTGTTAGCATGTTGTGAGGGGATCGTCAGTCGGCCACCGTCAGAACAACAACCGGGGCTGTGTGTCGGTGGCTGTGTATGAACGCCACCCATTTTTCTGAGTGAAATATCCACATAAACATTCATTACAGTTTCTCTCCTCCGCTGTACTAAGTGTAACTTACTGCCAATATCAAATATACCAGTGTTATTGGCAGGCGGCTAGCATCTGTAACACAGCTCCGCTTAACTGCCTTGAAAAACTGAAATAGTAGAACAATAAAATAAAATGCAACGAACCCATCTGGGATGATCCTGCAACAGTTAAAACGTCAATTCACCGAGTATACTGTAACATCGTGAAACACGTTCATTCCTATATAACATTATAAGCTAACAAGCATGCTAACAGCTAACCGTAACTGTACCGTAACTGTTTTCCTGTAAAAATAAGAGACACCAAAGTATCTCTCTTTTTTCACTCACCTTCTGCTCTTCCATTAATAAAACAGCATCTTCGGGGACCCCTCGGCCACGCAAAAAATCACTTATATCCACCATGTTTAGTGAATTAGGTCTCCACCTGCACACCTGGACACATCCCTGTCACTGAAGATGGATGCCTGCAGGTGCCCACCTCAAAATTCTGAGATTAAAGTCAGAATTCTGAGAAAAAAGTCAGAATTCTGAGATTAAAGTCAGAATTCTGACTTTTTTCTCAGAATTCTGAGAATAAAGTCAGAATTCTGAGAAAAAAGTCAGAATTCTGAGATTAAAGTCAGAATTCTGAGAAAAAAGTCAGAATTCTGAGATTAAAGTCAGAATTCTGAGAAAAAAGTCAGAATTCTGACTTTAATCTCAGAATTCTGAGAATAAAGTCAGAATTCTGAGATTAAAGTCAGAATTCTGAGAAAAAAGTCAGAATTCTGACTTTAATCTCAGAATTCTGAGAATAAAGTCAGAATTCTGAGAAAAAAGTCAGAATTCTGAGATTAAAGTCAGAATTCTGAGAAAAAAGTCAGAATTCTGAGATTAAAGTCAGAATTCTTTTTTTTTTCTTTCCAGTGGCCCTAATCCTCTTCCGTATGGATTTGACTGAGTTCCAATCTGGAGACTATGAGAGGGTCTGTAAGACAATGAACTTTGATCGGGGTGCTGATACCCTGAGGACCGAGGGGGTTCTGCCGCTGGGCTTCAATCAACTGATTTGACTTACTTCTTAAAAAGTGTCAATGCGGGGCCCCTTTCTCACCTTGCTGAGGCACTTCTTCTTGCCTTGGTGGATTTTAAGGCCCATGTCAGTTGTTAGTTTTGACCAGCCACAAATGCAGTTCTAAAGGTTCTTTCCTACTGTCATTGATGGTCCATTATTTGCAATGCTGGTTGAGCTATTCATCGACAGGGGATTTCTAAAAATCACCCCGCAGTTCTTCAGCTAAGACACCTGAGTTAGAAAACACAAACACTGCAGCTGTCTTTCACTCGCGAGGGCAGTCATGGACGCAAGACCTGCGTCTCATCACTGTCTGCGTGCTTTATTTATACTTTTCTAAGTGTGTGTGTGTGTGTGTGTGTGTGTGTACATATAAAACAGAGTTATTCTAAGAACTCAGAGCTGAGGTTCCCCTTTTTCTAAATCTGTATGTTCCAGAAAAGAGGAAGCTGCTAATTGGTAAATAAGTTTATCATCACAAAAGTTATTAGGTGAAAAGTCACGTAGACGTGGTTTGCTTAGTGATCCATAAAAGAGCACATTTCATGTAGCTGATCACATTATGTACAATTTTCTTTTAACAGTACCTTTCTGTGGTTCGTTGCCATTAAATCCATCCAAAAAGGGTCTTCTTCCACCCCTGCTCTCGCAGACCCTAGGGGTAACTTCTCCTTTGAGATTTCCGTAGTAATATTGTGTGTACTCAAGTACGCTAAAAATGGTAAATGGCCTGTATTTGTATAGCGCTTTACTTAGTCCCTAAGGACTAAGTAAAGCGCTTTGGGGTCCCTAAGGACCCCATACAGTGATGGCAAGCTACATTGTAACCACAGCTGCCCTGGGGCGCACTGACAGAGGCGAGGCTGCCGGACACTGGCGCCACCGGGCCCTCTGACCACCACCAGTAGGCAACGGGTGAAGTGTCTTGCCCAAGGACACAACAACCGAGCCGGGGCTCGAACCGGCAACCTTCCGATTGCAAGACGAACTGCCAACTCTTGAGCCACGATCGCTCGAAAAGCGCTGGGTCCAGCTGGTATGAGGCGCTAACCCACACCAGCCCCATTAGGGCCTATTCCCTGCTGTCAGCAGTCTTTCCAGGCTGTCATCTGGCCTTTCCCTGATTGTCAGCTGCTCTGTCGGTCACTGGATCACTCCAGAGTTCTGATTCAGTAAAAGTATTAGGCTACGTCCACATGTACCCGGGTATTTTTGAAAACGCAGATTTTTCTATGCGTTTGCACCTTTCGTCCACACGTAAACGGCGTTTTCAGTCACTGAAAACGGAGATTTCTAAAAACTCCTGCCAGGGTGGATATTTTCGAAAACTCCGTTTTTGCATTTACGTGTGGACGAGAAAAACGGAGAAAACGCAGCGTCAAAGGTGTGCGCCTTTTTTGACGTCACACTGTGCGCCACATTATTGTTTCGGTGAAATGAATTTCTACAATACTGTTACTGTTAATTGTACTCTCTGCAGTGTTTAAATGCTTACATATACACACACAGTTACTGTCCCTCCACACATACGACTCGGTTCTGCTTCTATGCCCCATCTTTGTTTACTATTTCCTACCGAGGTTTCTAGACTTCTGATTGGCCAACATTTCTACACGGTTAGGAATATATCGCCACCTGTTGTTTTGGCATGTTCCTAGCAGCGTTTTCCTTCATTTCTGCGTTTATGTGTGGACGGGATTATTTTTTTAAACGAAAACGGAAAATCTCCGTTTTCAAAAATACCCGTGTACATGTGGACGTAGCCTTAGATGTTACAATCCTTGATAATGCATTGATTTAAATGGAGAAAATCTTGAGGGATGGCTGTTATGAGGACAGGCAACCAAGAAACAGGCAATCAGCGGCACACATCCTTGTGTGCCTCAACTTTTGGTCTTTTACCCAAGCTAATCTGCCATTTTTCCTTGGTTAGGTTTAGGGATTAGAGATCTGATCTAGATTATCATATTAAAATTTGGGACACATTGTCAGTAGTGGACCTTGGATTCGTCAGGTGTTTCGGCCATTATCACTAGACAACCTCATCCAAGGAGGCCCTGCCAGGGTTGATTGTGTACCTGGTTTATGTTAAATTGGTATTTCTCACAAATTGTTATTCACTCAAATACTAATATATATAATCAAATAAGAGAAAAAAACAATTAGATTACAAGCAGAGGAGTCCCTAGTGCTCCTCATTTAATCGCACTTTAGATTCCAACCAAAGGGGAACTTTTGTCAATGCACAATTTCCTGGTATACCGATTACACTGATGCTCACATCAGAGATAAGATGATGGCTGTATCCCAATTCAGGGTCTGCAGCCTTGGAGGACGCGGCCTAAGCCGGAAGTGCGAGGCTTGTAAAATGGGACGGTTTAGCTTCTGTCGCGCTGCCCAGGTTGACTAGCAACCATGATACTAACCGCTGGAAATGTTTCATACAGCATTGTTTGACAAAAATGAAGGAGAAAATCTTGTAATCATTTGTTTGTTTGTTTTAACATGAGCTTTGTTTGATTTAATAAGTATCTGAGGTTGAGACCAGCACGTGTAAGCACTGGTGTGTCTGTGTGTCTGTGTGTATGCATGTGCGAGAGAGTGTGTGTGTGTTTGTGTTTGGGAGTGCGTTGTGTGACCTCCTGCCCACAAAAGGGTAATAAAAGCAGGAAGCTTACTAACCAAGAAAACAGAACCCTCACATAGATGTCCCTACAATAAAACACTACAGCCTCCCCCACCAACAAACTGGCTGGGGAGGTGGTCAGAGACAAAGGAATGTCTTTGATCATGCTGCTTGAACTAAGACTTACAAATTTAAGTAACACAATGACAACATTTAACAATTTGACTCCAACAACTGATATATTAAATATTCCTTTGTTAGGTGAGAAAATCATACCATGTCATAACTGCTTTAAGTCATACAGAATAGATATCAGAGCCTTAAACAGGCTGACTTCTGCTAAATGGGTCAAACTCGGCAGAAAGTATACAAACACATAACATCCTTATAGAATATGATGTAACACTATAGATCAACTTACCTCAGAATATATAAAGCATATAAACAATTACAGCAATATGATGCAACAAACACAGCAGTGCTACTAATCCAAAATACTCAAAGCTTCATAGAACTGAAACAAACATTTATTTTTAGCTCCATTCTGCTGCTGATACATACTTTAGGTTTCTGAATATTAAACTTGTTGCTGCCTTTCATAGTGTGTAACTTGAAGGCCCTGAGTACTTTCTCCCACACTGAAAACACTGGAATGATAACATTATTTGAACATTACCTAATAAGACTGATTCAGGACAGACAACTAGTTATTTTAAACTTTCCTAGCAGTCCTTCACAAACAGGGAACAGTCTGTCTATTCTCTCCATCTGTCAGCTGCTGCTGGCTCTTCCTCCTCCTCTTCCTCACACACTGCTGAGTTTGTCCTGGTGGATCATCAGGGGTGCAAAGCCTCACAGATGATGTGCAGCAGTGGGTCCCTCAGTCTGTCCTCACTCTGGACACTTGCAGTTGTCACACATGGAAATCAAATGTGTGATAAGCTGCAGGATTCAAACACAAGTGTAACTTATAAATACATGTTCATACTTTTATTACACAATCAGAGAGAAAGAAAAAGAGAGAGAGTGCAGGACAGACAGACAGGTGACACTGATACAAAACAGCACAAGAGAAGGAGGATTTAGTGTTTGTGTTATTACGAGTGCTAAACAAGAAGAGTTCCCAGATGGTCCAGTGGACACATGTGTGACTCCTGTGATTAACCCTTTAAGACCTACCATAAAACTAAGTCCGCCAGAGCTTATCTGTATATTTTTACATGCTGTAGTGCCATTTTTGGGAGCATTTCAAGTTGCTATACATCAATGCAACCAAATGTTAATAATATGTATGCATTGAGTCCATAGTGACTACATAAATTGCAAAAAAGTGCAATAAACTACAAGAAAATTAAAAATCGTTTTTGTTTTTTTTGTTTTACATATATTTCATGTCAGAGAAATTTAAGAGAAATTTTTCCCTCAAAACTGTACATACAAAAATGTTGCACAAAATAGTTTCCAACCACAGGAAATTTATTTTGAGTGTCTTCATAGTTTGATTTTTGAGATGCACCAATTTTTAGATATACTGCAGGAAAAACGAAAATAAATATTGTAATGCAAATTTGCATTAAAAAAAACAGCATTTGTATCAAAATAAACTATTTCCAGCAGTGCAATTTGAGTTCTAAGCATCCCAGAAACTATACAGACAAGTATAAAGTCAAACATGCCTTTTAAAAACACCAGTATAAGCTTATGAGGCCCTGAAGATAAAAAAAACCTACAGTTTCCGCGAAAATGACATCACTTGCGGTTTCGGGCAGGTAATGGTGGACATGCGATAGTTCGCGCTGACGTCTATTCAACATAGGAAGTTTTATAAACAGCCGATTGGATCGGGAAAATGTGTTTCTGGAATATTATGTTTTTGTTGCTGCAAGTACTTTTTATGCAATTTTTCTTTCAGCTTAACGAGTGAACCGTCAGCTTGTTCAAACACACGTTAAAGTCAGTTTGGCTCGACACCACCGAACAGAGACAGCAATATAACATAGCTAACATTAACAGTGCAGTGAATCCTGCTTGTGCCGTGATATTCAGGACTGCAAACCGAGCAGCATTCACTGACTTTCAGTGTTTGTGGATATATGACTGACTTTAATTATCCATAAAATCACCACCTTCTCTGTAAGATTAAGGTCAACTATTGAACGGCGTATATTTTAAAGTAAAGGTTTTAAAGTACAGACGTCACTAATGTCACATAACTTTGCCGACATGTGGCCAACAGTAATGTTTTAATGTTATTAAACATTCGCACGTAAATGAGTGACATAATATTCAGTACTTACCTTCAAGAGTTTAGTCTTCGGCCACCCTGCTTCAGCCATCCGCTGTTTTTTTCCCAAAAAATATCCACACCCACCAGCGCGCTAGGAATTGTGGGATAGGTTGTATCGAGAGGAGAAATATTTTGCTGCTATTATTTGCTGCTACTTTTATAATCATCATTACCATTTCATGATTGAGGGTGATGTTGCTTTCGCAGATGCATTCAGATGTTCAAATATATTGGTATTATATCAGTCTTTATTACAAGTCCAGTTATAACCACTTCGAACTGTTGAGTTGAATCTATAATTTTAAATGCTTTTCTAATGCTTCGATAATCTTAAAGGTTTCTGTGTAGACTGCAGGGACAGGAAGTTACATGTGTTTGAAGTTGCAGGCTTCTGCAGAAGTGAAACTGAAACCAGAGTTTAACTGCAAGTTAAGAGCAGGGTGTTATTATGCATGTATCGTTGATTAACACACACACTTAGTTAGAGGGATCACTGATAGGGGAAAGTTCAAATTGTTTTGCTTGGGGTGGCTTTTAGACTATATTAGGAGGAGCAAACATATTAGCAGATCTGAAAAGGAAAAACCTGTGTTATGAAAATGATTTTAATCTTTTATACATGATTGCATTTGAGCTTATTGAAGAGCTGTGGCTCCTGGTCAAGTGAAGGTCAGAAACTCTTGGCGGGCGTTAATGATCAGCCAATACAAGCTGAGGGGGAACAGGAGCTCTGAAAGGAATTGCAACACACCTGCTTACATGCCATACGCCTGGAGTGATTTTTTATCTTTTATTACTTATATCCTTTAGAAGTTAAGATTTAAGTTTTTATCATTTACACCTTATATCCTTTTGAGTAAGTTTTAAGTTTCAGTTATGTTCAGTTTGAGTAAGTTTCCTTCATGGTTTGAGTGTGACATTTAGCCTAGAAATCACACAGAGTTCAGCTGTGTATGTGCACAGGCCTTATGTCTGGTTAAGACAAGAGGTGTGAGGTGAGCTGGGGTGCAGACGAGGTCATGACACATACATAGCCTACACAGCAGGCACCCACATACACACACACTCACACACACACATACACACCATAGTAGATCTATTTTGGTAGGGCAGAAGTGAAGATGTATTTTTGCTGCAAATGCAGAATTGTGCCGACGTACTTAGAGGAAGTGCAACAGATGTCCTAGGAGATAAGCGACAGCGAAGACGAGCTGAGGGGAAGCACCGACCCGAAGACAATGTTCTTTAAAACTATGTTAAAGGTTGTTGACAGAACATTTGTGGTTTTGAGTTGACGTATGCTTTGTTTAAATCTGCCTAGCAACAGAAAAGGGGGCTGTACTATCTTAACCCTATAAAACTGTTGTCTGAATATCGTAAAGACAGTTCAATACTGATTGGGTTGTTGAACTCACACATGTGTTCATTAAAATGTCGTCTAATTGCACACTGGACCGGATCTGTGGTTATTTATGAATTCCTCTCTCAACATTGAACCCTAACACGAAGTCTACACTGGACCCAGCCTTCAAATCTGGGGAAATGAAGGGCGCGTTTGGAGGACTCTTCAAATTGAGACAGCCTTTGTCACGTTGCTGTGACATAATCGGCCTTAAAATGTGGCCTTTAAGGCTGCAGACCTTGAATTTGGAGTTCATATGAACATTAGGTGTTCATATTCATAGCCTGTATCCTCCTGAGGACCCAGCCTTCGCGGTCTACATGGGCCGGGTCCTCCGAAGACAGAGAAAGCGAAAGTGAGTGGCTGTGAAATTGGATGATCTAGCCTTTAGATTTGCGTCACAAGCTGTGTCTCGGTGGAGTTTAATAAACTCAGCCGTCTGCTCCTTGCTATCTAAAATATAACAGGACACTGGAGTAAATTATCGATCATCTCACACTTCTGTTTAATCAGTTTTCTGTTTGATGTTTAGTCAGCTGTGTGAAAACTGTAACTTTAATCTCAGCCAAACTGATTTACTCAGGAACAAATAAAACAAAAAAACCCCTCAAACAATAACATTTTTAAGCTATCTAAGAGAATCTGAAAACGATTTGCTGGGAGTTCTCGCCGCCTCTAGTGACCCTTGAATCGAGCTGGTGGGTAACAGTCGTCTCCGAAAACATCTGAGCACTTTTACAAATATGTGATGTCTTTTTACATCGAGCAGATATTTTATATATACATTTGGAGAACTCTTCAAATTTGGAAAGCCTTTGTCTGGTCGCTGTGACATCATTGCCTACAAATACGGCGTTTAAAGCATCCTTCCCCTGAATTTGGATACGGCCAATGTTCAAATTCAGGGGAAGGCAAATTTGAAGAGCCCTCCAAATGTGGTGACAAATGCGTCCTTTATTTGATAGGATAGGACAGAGGCCTTCCATTAGGCCTCCTGTCCTAATTTCCTCTCTCCCTGAGGACACTCCAGGGCCAAGTGCAGCAGTGGATGACCAAAACGAAAGTGATGAGGAAGAGAGAGAAACCCACAACAGGGAGAAAGAGGAAAAGAGACAGGGATGATGAGCTGCTAGACTCCTCATCAGAGAGGACATGAGGCAGCAAAAAGAGGCTGAGGAGAGAAGAGCGCAGGGGAGCAGGGAGAGGATGGACAGACTGTTTTCAATCCTTGAAAGATTAGTTCCAAAAGGAGTTACGCATTAAGAAATGTATTTATTTGAATATATTTGTTATGTTGTTATATGTGTTGCATTAGTTTTAAAGTTTTATGTTATGAATAAATTGATTAAAAACAGTAATTGTCACTGAACTCATTTTATTTACAGGTATTTGAAACGTATGAACAATGCTAACTTTGAACAAATTTACATGGATATTTATTTAATGACAATAAAGTAAATAACAATAACAATAGAACAAGAATATTTCCAATACACCAACAATATTTAAAGAAGGGAAAAAAATATTTACAGTTGTTCACACAGGATTAACCTGAGTGACCTGTTCCTGGACTGTTTCTTTAACAGCTGTAATAGACTACACACTCTAAGAAATAAAATGTTGTATTTACTCCACCCAGTTATGTCAACCGGTTCCACACAACTGGGTTAGTGAAATATAAAATGTATGATACATTTAATTTGAACAAGAAATTTTAAGTATATCTGATAACATTTGGATAATTAAATGCAAATCAAAAGAATCATGTTGTATTAGCTGAATATCATAATGTTGATCTAACTAACCTTGTTGACTTAAATTGAGAGGACTAAATAAAACCTACTCAACCAAAACAAGGTCTACTTTCTTTAAGAAATAACATGTTGTATTTACTCCACCCAGTTATGTCACCCGGTTCCACACAACTGGGTTAGTGAAATGTAAAATGTATGATACATTTAATTTGAACAAGAAATTTTAAGTACATCTGATAAATCTACTCACCCAAAACATGCTGTACTGAAACTATAGGATTAAATCACTTTAACAGAATTGCAACTTACTCTATTTAAGTTTGTAAATTAAATAAATTGAACACAAGTTTGTTCAGTTAACCTAACTTTAATAACACTTTGTGTAAAACGTGTGTGTAAACACTTTGAATAATTCAAATGCTTTTAGATCTTTTTTCATAAACAATCTTTACATATATTTAAGTGCATTATAAGTGCAGAAAGACAAGATACATAAATGATTAAAACTGGGAAGTGTTGTGATTCCAACATTTTTAACATTAACATGACTTATTTTAAACTTGACTGGGCTACAATGAAAATCCCACAATACAGCCCTACAAACAGCGGGTAGAAATGACTTTAGTGTCATTTTTGTCCATATTTAGAAAAATAACCTTTGCTTCAAAACTTAAACTGAAGTCCAAAGTTAGCAGCAGTCTTTTTCAGTGTAGTTGGATGTTGGTAAAGGTTCAAGAACAAAGAACGCAGAAAAGTGAAAGGCTTGCAGAAGTTCTTGCAGCAATTCAAACTGAACAGTTTATGAAGTGCAAGGAAAAGGGTTCGAGAACCTTAAAGTTCAGTGTCCTCTATAGTTCAGTGCAGGCTGTTTCACTCAAGCAGTTTGTTTTTCAGAACCTGCACCTTCATGGATAGGTTGTTCCCATCCAACTCCATCAGCACCTTCTGAAGAAATTCAAATGTGTATTTCAGGTGCTTTGGGTAGCTCAGATTTAGACTGTAGATTAGTCCAAGCAGGAGGGCACACCCCTTTGCCATATCACTAAGAGCTTGCAGCACAGTGCATCCTTCTATGATGACACCAATGTCCTCAGGTGTATCTGCAGAGTCTGCTCCTTCATGTCTGACAACATAGACTCCCAAAGTCAGCTGCTCCGTTTCTCTGCTTGCACCAAGATCCACATCCTTTAAATAAAAAGAAAAGAAAAATATAAGTTAACTGCATACATATACATATGGACAAGTAAGTCCACCTTCCATTTCCTATCCCAAATTTAAAAAACAAAAGGAAAATAACTGATCGTTTTCCTTTTTTAACTTACCAAGAATTCCTTGAACAGGTCATCTGGCTTTTCATTTAAGTAGACACAGACAGCTTTCAGAATGCATTCCCGTCGAACATCAACGCTGGGATTCTGGTGGAGATAAGAACTCAATATGAGGGAAGTTTCCTATTTTGGTTCCTTTCAACCTCTTTACAAAACAAAGTCAAAAATATTAACACATAATCCAGATACGTGATTAAGCATTAAGCATTTTTGACATTACGTGAAAGCTTTCATTTTTGCTTTAATCAATTCTAGAATTTCTGATTAATGACAGACACAGAAGTTGAAGAAGCATTCAAATAATTTCAGAGCTCAATCAAGGTCAACTAAAACCTTCCACGATACATGCACGATTTGATATCGTCGTGTTGGTGTTGTTCCCAGATCATCATACTAAATGTTGTTCTATGTCCTTGCAACATTGGAATTTCATAAATGCAGGAATGGCTTGGCGTGCAAAAGAATAACGTCACAACAATGTGATTGGTCACTTGCAATGTTAAACCTGGAACAACATTTTCATGATGATCTTGGAACAACACCAACACGACGATATCAGATCATCCAAAATACATACCCCATCCATGGCTGCCATGATTAAGTTGATATTGCGTTTAGCTGTCCCCCCCTTCTTTTTGAACACTCTAAGAAGGTGGTCAGCATAGCGGTCCAGCTTGGCCATGAAAGTCGACAACAAAGGGACCATGGTGATGCGGGTGAACTCTGCAACAACCTGAAACATATTAAAAATTACAACTAGAGAGCATTCTCTATTAATTTTATTAGAGGCCACATGCAAGAATGTTACAACTTTCAGTCAAACATTTTGTATCTTTTAAAATTAACAATTTACAGTACTTTGTTCTTCTTCAAATACAAGTTCTTATGAAAATGACTTGCAATAACAAAGTTGGTAAGAATTACCTCAGTCTCTGAAAACAGGGCAGGCCATCTGTTTTTGACCTCTGCAATGAATGGCATGCCTTTGATGATTTCCTGTCTTCGGTAGGCAAAGGTTTTTTCCATTTTTCTTTTTATTAGTTGATCGTTATTCTTCTTTTTGACCTCTAGTAGAAGAGCTTTCCTTTCTTCCTCAAGGCTCTCTTTAGTTTCACCTGGTGGATAATCCGGACAGAAGTTGACTTCTGCCTTCCGTGGCTTCTTCACCTGGTTGGGACCTGGACCCATGCCACTTCGCTTTTCTTTCACTGAATTAATGGTCAGCTCTTGGCAGCCGATGTTCCTTAGTCTGGTTCGATAGTTTGCCATTTTGTATTTCAGGCTGATTTTCCATCCATAATAGCCAGTGACTGAACCTTTCTCCTTTAAGCATGGATATTTTGTTATCAGGGCCTCCGCTACATTATCAAATTCTGCGCTGGAAGGATAGATTTTGTATTTGGCCATTTCTGATGCCAAACTTTGCAATATATCAGATTTGAGTTTGGTACTTGGATGCAGAAGAGTACCATTGTTAAGGAAGGCTTGGTTTCCTTGTTCTAACTGAAACTGCACCTCATAACTAAACTCAGGTATTTGGAATTTCAAGGGCCATGGTTGTGATCTCAGTGAAGAATCTGAGGAGGTAGATTCAGCAGAAGAAAGAATGTCTGTATCAGCTAGTGAACATGGGGTGGAACAGTCATCCCGGGGGTGTGGCATTGAGAGAGACTTCATCCGACTCAACTGGCAAGTAAACAACTTTAACTGTGGACTTGATTTCTGAAGGCAGTGTCAAGTTCACAAACTCGTTGTCAAATTCAATGTCTCTGTACTGAAGCCTGAAGTTTCCAGTCAAACCAAACTGCCTTCTAATTTCTTCCTTGAGGTACTCTAGTGAACTGGGTATCCCATTGGGAAGAGATAATTTCGATGCGTTGTCCTCTCCAAGAATGATTCTTAAAGTTGCAGCCATCTTGTTTTCATTCTGGAAAACAAAACAAAAAAACAAACAACTTTTCTTTTCATTTTGGTGGAATTGTTTTGCAACTTTATTATATGTTAATGTTTCTTAATGAAAACCAATCTAAAATTTAATTTTTAAGCCTAGTTTATACTTCTTCGTCAGTGTGGGCAAGGAGACATGCCGTGTCATTTTGCGCAAGGCAAGCACCCTGTAGCAGACACGCAAGGACGGACAGAGACATGCCCAAGTTTTTAGATAAATGTCAAACGCCATGGACAGTGCAAGCCTGTGATTGGTCAGCAAACTACTTCAATTCAGGAAAGTCACTCTTCCGGTTTTCTCACAAAAACAGTGATTTAAGAGGTAAAGAGAGAGTAAATAGCAGAGTTCTACCATGGAGCACATTGAAGAACATCTAGCTGATGAAGTCTGATGATACAAGCTTTAAACAATTGGTCCCGGAAGGATTAAAAGATAGCGAGTCACATGAGTTATGCCAGTCTCAAGAAGCAATGCACCACCTTGCTGTCCTGGCAAATTGCTTTGAAACAGTCACAAAGCAGCGGAGAAGTTTGAAAGGTTCAAAGCTCCATCAGTCTGCCTGAGTGTATGTATTGGTCTCCTGGTAGAGAAGTATAAACTAGGCCTTGTGTTACTCTAAATGTGTCAAAGATCTGAAGTCACTACTAAGAAAAAATTAAACTTACCAGCAACATGTACAAATCTTTTTAAGGTTACCATTCGTAGTGATCCAACTTTGTATTCAGCCAATGGATAGTGGTCAGCAAGTTCCTTCTGATCAACTGCTGCGAACTCTCTTGTTGGATGCAACTCAAAGGCTCGATAATGTTCTCTATAATAGGAGTTGAGTTTTTTAACAATAAAAGTCAACTCGTCTTTAATAATGCACAACTGCATTATTTCTGAAAATCCTGGAAGACCACCACAGGATCCATGTACAACTATCATACCCTTTTTATATCTGATACCATTGACAGTGACACTTTGGGCCAGGTTTATTTCAGAGATTTCTGGGTGCTTCTGTACAAGCGAGTACAACATCATCATGAAGGATATCAATTGAGACTCTTGAGGTTTGCAAAACTTCCAATGAAGACTTCTCATTGTCAGGGCGAAGCAAATTATAAGCAACCATTAGCTGATGCTTGTTTGCCAGTGTAAATGTTACATTTCTGAAATTATGTATGTGCCTAACAACCTGCTTAAAAAAGCTATGTTTGGCCTCGAACCGCATAGTCCATAATGATACAAGAGGACCAAAACATTTAATCATTTCAGGATAGTGCTCCAGAAAATGATGCTTTGGCAACAACTTTTGATCAGGAAAGAGTGCTTGGTAGCATTTACGATGATCTGAGATTGTGCATTCCAGATATGCAATAGATCCTAAAGTATAAACATTTGCCACAACCAAATCTGCAATATCTTTCAAATACAATATCACCTGCCATGCAGGTTCATCAATAGGAACAAGTTTTCCAACAATTAGTGGAAGTAATCGAAGAAGGCACCAATTTTCATGTGCATTCCCACCAATTGTGTGCTTCTGCTGCAGGTTTTTGGGTAACACATGAGGACGGTTAGTTTTATCCCCACATTTGTAGGGAAAAGACAGTATGAGATTATTCAGATGTTGAAGAGTAAATAACTTTTTAGATATTAGCACTGCAATGCACTTTGCCAGTTCAACAGGAACTATGCCTTCGAATAGATCGTGGACAATGTCAGGTGGGTATCCACTTATCACATTAAAGTGAGATAAGCTCTTAGTTAAAACACATCCTGTCCTTACACCAAAGCAGCTTACCCCTTTTTCCTCACAGGTTTTAATGTGCAACTGATGAACCTCCTTGGTCCTGCGGTCAAAGGCTCCTGATTTCACTTCGAGCTTCTGGATGTCTGAAAGCTGAGCTGTACAAAAGCGGCAAAAATATTTTCCTGAGAAACTCTCAATAAATCCAGCTAGGCCATGAGCCCCAAGATTATCAGCTATAACGCACTGAACTGTCCCTTTAATGAATGACCCAAGCTGTGGAATAAAAACACCTTCCTGCTCTAAAGTTACTAGGTCATGCAACAGTGGCTCAAAAAGTTTTTGATAGCCGTATTCTTTGACAAAATCCACTTTGCACAGCAGTGCTAAATAGATTGATGAAAGGGCTGAGCTGCTACCAGGGGGCAAGTTACCAAAAGTCCAGTATACAGCACAAAGATTGTGTTTCTTGCGTGATGTTCCCAATGGATTGCAAACTTCAAAATCATCTACATATAAACACAGAGAGATCCGCAAAACTTCACTAGAAAAAAAAAAGGATTTATTTTGTAATATTCACCATCTTGAAAACAAGTGTATTGGTTATTACTTTCAAGGCAGGTTGTGTAGTTGTCAACAAGCTTATCAATTATATCTTTACGGCAAAGTAACTGATGTAAACACTTCAGCAGGGGAACATACTGAAAAGTCTTATTGGAATATGCTTCAAGTTTATACTCAACAGGTTCCACAACTTCAAAATATTCTTTATAATATTGTTTACGTTTAAATGAGGTGGAAAGCGGACCACCCTTCGCTATAGCTTTCACCACAGGATTATTTGCATTAATGGCAAGGTTAACTTCATTAATTATTTGAAAGTCAGCCTGAACTTCGTGCCTCCTGAATACCTCAACAGCGGTTGTGTTTGAAATGGGCACTACAGCGGAAGTAAAAATGAAGTGTAATTCTTCCAACAATTCATCAATGGCAGAGCTGGGTACATGTGAAAAAATCTCTAATTTGAGCAAGACTGCAGCAAATTTCCTAATTATGGTTTCCTGCAAGTTCTCATTTTCAGCTTCAACAAAACTAGGACCACTGGAGTTAGAGTGATTTTCTCTATCATCTGTTAAGTGTTCCTCAGATAGCTGATCTTCATTTACAAACCCTTTCAAAACTTCAGGTTTAAAGTCTTTTTCTGTGCAATTTCCATGTTTTCTATTCTTATGCGATTTGAAAGTACCATATATATTAGTTTGAAATGAACAGTTTTGAAAGATACAAGTGACTGTCTCAAAACACTTAAGATGGTTGTTTATATGGGAGAAATACTCTTTAACTGATATCAGTTCGCTTCCAGGACACAAGGAGCATGTAAAGATAACTGTTTCTCCTGATCTACTTGAAGAATCAATATGACATCGACTCAAATGTGTTTTGAGAGCATTCCATGTTTTAAATGAACAAGGGCATTCATAGTATGTGCATGGATATGAGTGTCTTTGACCATAATGGCCATGCTTTAATCTGTAATGCTTTAGTAATTGGTACCTTGTCAAAACACTTTCAGCACACTGTCTGCACTTCCACATTTAAAACCTAGAAAAAAATGAAAAAAATGAAGTTTGTTAGTCATCATCAATAACTGATTTTTTTTAAAGAGCATAGATTTGTTTATCTATTTTGTACATGTTCCATTGATACCTCAAATACTTAGAACCACATCTGAGCCACTTTTGTTGCATCTATTGAGAGACAGAACTAGCTAACCAACCTAAAATGAAAAGGGAACACACAAATTGTTACTTTGATGAGCAATGGAAACTGATACAAGGAGTTAAATGCATTATATATAACAGTATTACACATTATTCTACACTTCAATGACAACAGATGAACGCATGTCTTATACTTTACAAATCAAAGTATTAATCGCTTAAATCCCTGAGTTTGACACTAAACCAGAAATCAACATGGAGTCGAATTCTTTCAAACAATGTAGCAACTTAATTGATCCATGTTTCTAAAACACACTATACATACATTTCATTCTTCAAACTACAGGATCGCTGGCGCTCCCGGCGGTCATTACTGATGTCAGGCAGCAGGTGCGGTAGATGTTGGGAGTAATTTTAAAACTATCAGTCGTAGTAGGCAAGTCTCACCTTAACAGGAATCGCAAAAGATTTTGGAAAATTACACCAAAGCGGGTTCAGCAATATTTGTTAAATGTCTTCATACTTCTAACATGTGAGAGAGGTATACAAGCTAGAGCAGTGGTCCCCAACTTTTTTTGCGCCACGGACCGGTTTATTTTTTTTAATTTTTTTTTTTATAATTTTTCATTTTTCCATTGACATTCAGAAACGGACATTCACAGCATTTACATCACATGAGAATACTTCTTGCATTTGTTGTCTGCCCTTGTTGCCAAAATAGTATTTTAATTTATATCCAGGTTATAAGAAGAGAGAAAAACTTACAGCCATAGCAACAATTGAAATAAACAGGCAAAAAAGAAAAGAAAACAAAAGAACAAAAAAAAAAAAAAACAAACAAAAAAGACAAAACAAAAAAAAAACAAAAAAACTATGTACTGATAGGGAGTGATCTTACTCTTGCATACTCTCATACATCATAACTACTAGTTTGTGAAAATAAAATCTGGCCTATGAGGCGTGACATATTTGACCCAGTTTTCCCAATATGATGTAAATTTATCCAATTTGTGATTAACAAAAGCTGTTATCTTTTCCATTTTATAGATGTCCATTGTGATGTCCATCCATATATTTATAGTTGGGCTCTCCGGTGATAACCATTTTCTGGTAATACCCTTTTTACCGGCCATCAGCAAAATATTTACTAAATGTTTATCACTTTTCGGCCATTCCTGAGGTACATGTCCAAAAAACATAGTCTTACTCTCAAAGGGTATTTCACATTTGAAGATATACTGTAGAGCGTTGTGTATTTCTCTCCAATAGTCCCTCAAAACAGAGCAATCCCAGAAAATATGGTAGTGGTTTGCACTTTGGTTTCCACAGTTTCTCCAGCAGAAAGGGGAATTATTATCATAGTGAGACTTCTGGGAGGGTGTTATAAAGTACCTAATTAGGCTCTTCCAGCCGAATTCCCTCCATTTTTGGGAGCTTGTACACATCCATTGATACCTCCATATTGCCGTCCATTCTTCCTCAGATATACTTATCCCTCCTTCCTTCTCCCATTTTATTTTAATATATGAAGTTGGATGTGATGTCAAGTCCAAAAGACCCTTATACAGACATGAAACAATTCTATCAATAGTTTCTGAATTATAGCTTTTTATAAACAAATCGATCAAACGTGTGCCTGTCTTTGTCGCATTTTTCGTCTTCGTATCAACATAATGCCGTAGCTGCAAATATCGGTAGAAATCTTGTTTTTCTAATAAATATGTCCTTTTAAGCGTTTCAAAACTGAGCAATTTTCCATCTTTCATTATACTACATAGGTCTGTTATACCCTTAGCTATCCAATCCTTGAATCTAGAGTCCAATTTATTAGGTATGAACTCTGAGTCATAAGCACACCATTTAAGAGCTATAATGTTGGCTTCTAGTTTATGTTCCTTTATAACAGTTTTCCATGTTTTAAGGGTCCGTTTCACCCATGGGTTATCCATGTTATTTATGTAAGTTTGTAAATTATTATCAGCTAGAATTGCCTGGATGGGAATGGGCAGCATTTTTTCCTCAAGGTTTTTCCATTGGGCAGTGTATGACGGGTTACACCAGCATATCACTGCTCTCATCTGCACTGCAAAATAGTAATATCTGAAATAAGGCAAGCCCCATCCTCCCTTTTGCTTAGCCAGCTGTAAAGTTTTGAGGCGAACCCTTGGTCTTTTACCTTGCCATATATACCTAGATAACATTTTGTCCCACTCGTTAACCTGATTTTGGTTAATCTCTATTGGTAGGGTTTGAAATAAATATAAGAATCTTGGCAATATATTCATTTTAATAGAGTCAATTCTTGAGCTAAGGTTAAAGAAAGGAATTAAATTCCATCTTGCTATGTCGTCCTTTATTTTTTTATGTATCGGTAAATAATTCTGTTCAAATAATTTTGTAAGATCTTTTGATAGGTTGATGCCTAGGTATTTAAACGACTCTGTTTGCCATGCCAAGGGGTAACTACTTCTTATTTCGTCTGATGGGCTATAATTATATGAGAGTAGCTGGGTTTTACCTATATTGATTTTGTACCCAGATAATTGGCCATATTGTTCAAATGAGTGCATCAGTTTAGGTAAAGAGTACGTTGGGTGTCCAAGATAGACCAGAATATCATCCGCGTAACAGGCCAATTTATATTCCGTCCCTTTAATAATGATTCCCTTGATGTCTTCGTTTTGTCTAATGAATTGAGCTAGTGGTTCTAAATATAATGCGAAGAGTAGTGGTGACCATGCACAACCCTGTCTGGTGCCTCTTTCTAGGGTAAAGCTGTTAGATAAATATCCATTGATTTTAATCCTAGCGGTAGGGTTGTCATATAGTGCCTGTATAGTTTTTATAGTTGTATCATGGAAGCCAAATTTATATAACACCCTGTAGAGAAAATTCCAATTAACGGAATCAAAGGCTTTTTCAGCGTCTACGCTTATCACAATTGCTTTAATTTTGTTTTTTTGTATATGGTCCATAATATGTAGTGTCTTTCGTATATTGTCTTGTGTTTGGCGTTGATGTATGAAACCTGTCTGGTCGTTGTGTATCAATGTTGGTAGAAACTCTTCTAATCGTTTGGCCATAATAGACGTATAGAGTTTATAGTCCACGTTAAGAACGGAAATTGGCCTATAAGATCCACATTCCATTTTATCCTTGCCTTCTTTTGGTATGGCTGAAATTATTGCCTCCTTCCAACTGGGTGGCGTTTGTGCCTTTTTCAAAGCCCAGTTCAATGTGGGAAGTAAAACAGGTATTAATTCTTTTTTAAATTCTTTATACCACTCTGCGGTGTAACCATCAGATCCTGGTGACTTGCTTAATTTAAGCCTACTGATTGCAGCTTTTAATTCTTCTTCAGTTATGTCCGCTGTCATGGTTTGATTTTGTTCTTCATCAAGAGTGGGTAGATCTAGAGAGTTCAGGAAGCTGTCAATCTGAGTTACCGTCCCACCGGGGACTTCAGAATATAGGGTTGTATAGAATATTTCAAAAGCTTCCTGAATTTCATTTAATTTATTTTTTATCACTTTTGTTCTTGGGTCCCTAATTTTATGAATTGTATTTTCCGCTATCTTTTTTTTCAGTTTCCACGCCAGTATTTTCGTAGATTTAGAGCCGCTTTCATAGTATCTCTGTTTCAGAAACATTAAATTTTTCTTAATTTCTTGTGTGGCTAGATTATTAATTTCATTCCTAATATTTTTAATTTCTCTTAATGTATCCTGTGTAGAATCTATTTTATGTTTTCTTTCTAGTTCCTTTAGTTTGTTTTTTAGGTCCTCTAATTTCCTATTCCTATTTTTTTTCTTGAATGAGGATATTGCTATAATTTTCGGACCGGTTTATTGCTGACAATATTTTCACGGACCGGCCTTTAAGGTGTCGCGGATAAATACAACAAAATAAAACTAGTACCGGTACCGAAAAAAGAAGATTTATTCATAACACACGTGAAAAGACCCAGGAAAACCAAGTTAACGATAAAAACGATAACAAAATAACACTGAAAACCGATAAAAACCCTGAAAACCATACATTTCACACCTGAGCCTCAACTCTAACGGTCCGGTACCAAACGACTCACGGACCGGTACCGGTCCGAGGCACGGGGGTTGGGGACCGCTAAGCTAGAGTGTTAAAAAATTTACCAGGCATCATTTGTTTAAAAAAAGAAAATGCAAAAGTATTTCCGAAATTGTCAGATGTTTATCAGTTAGTATACATTAAACAAATTTGTCATCCTTAAATTGTTGTACTTACCAAATAATCCTCAGATGGTGATGGATTCTATCCAGGATACTAAGCACATGCAAGTCTCAGTTGAAAATGGCGGATGATCAAACTTCCACACTGCACATGTGCAAACTCAGAAGTACGGAGAGCCTATTAGGACAATCCTCTTTAAATTAAAGTGCTCTTCATTTTAAATGAACTTTTTACGTTGGATTTAATTTACTGAATTTTGTTGTATTGAAATATTGTGTTGTTAATTAAATTCAAAACAACATACTTGTGTTTAAAGTTAAAAATCAATTGGTGGCATTAGTTTTAACATAAAACATTTACATAATGCTAACAACATCAGTGTGTCATTTCTTAGAGTGGAAGACCGTGGTAGTTTTTGCTGAATGTTCCGGAGCAAGATCAGACATGGATGGGGTGCTGCAACTGAGACCTAAGACTTAAGAGCAGTAAAAGTTAAGAAAAACACAGTAGAATGGGATCAAATAGAGTAACATACTATACAGTCATCCATCCATCCTTTTCAGGGTTGCGGGGGGCGCTGGAGAATATCCCAGCTGTCATAGGGTGAGACGCGGGGTACAACCTGGACAGGTCGTCAGTCTGTCGCAGGGCTAACACACAGAGACGGACAACCATTCGCGCTCACATTCACTCCATATCTCCACTAATTGGATGTCTTTGGACGGTGGGAGGAAACCAAAGTACCTGGGGAGAACCCACACAAACACGGGGAGAACATGCAAACTCCACACAGAAAGACCCCGGCCTGATGGTGAAATTGAACTCAGGACCTTCTTGCTGTGTGGCAGCACACTATACAACAAGAATAAAATACTATATACAATAGAATAAAGTGTTATACAAAAATAGAATAAAATGCTCTGTTATAGCAGGAAAAAAATTGCACTTGGTAATTGTTAGGTTTAATGTAGGGGTTGTAGGTTGCCATTTAAAAAGCTACACAATGCCATTTAGAAAGCTAGAATGCTTCTGTTTGCTATATAGGTAACCTAGGCATATGGCTACGTGCATGACATTGATAAGGGGAACAAGCAGCCTTGAGAAGAACAGATTCTACCAACAACAATCTGGGAGAGCTGCACTCCCATCATATAACCACACACAATGTATAATCACGCTTGCACAGCACAGTCACACTTGCACAGCACAATCACACTTTGTAACCAGTTATAGTAATTTCTCATAGGTAATACAGCGACAAGCTTTATGAATATTCATGTGTGTAACCAATAAAAACAACCTGCAGGGGGAAAGCAAGTTGAAGTGGGTTGGAGACAACTGCTTCCCTCTCGCGAGTGAAAACTTGAGTTCTGTGTGACCTCGTTCCTGAGTGAGCTTCTTTTTATCCAGCAGTATCAGGGGTAAAACTCTGACAGTAATATTTAAAAAAAGAAATAGTAAGTACAATGTATTTATATAGCACTTTTTAAAGTGCTTCACATGGGAATAAAAGCATATCTATCAAAACAATAAAACACTATAAAGAGGGTATAATAGCATATCCAATAAAACAGTACACTACACATGAATATTACCTAAATGCCTGTCTAAACAGATGTGTTTTGAGCTGGGGGTTTTTAAAGAAGCTACAGAGTTGATGGTAAGTAGTGGTGGAGGTAAACTGTTCCACAATATTGGAGCCAAGGTTTGAAAAGCGCGATCCCTCAATTTTCAAACGGGTCTGTGGAATGGTTAGAAGACCACTATCAGTGTGTCTAATGATCTGGTTTGGAGAGTAGGGTAGAAGAAGCTCAGTGATATAAGTGGGGGCCTCACCTTTGTTAAAGAATAAATATATATATATTCTCAGTGCTTATTTGCTGTTTATATTGTTTTAGTTAGGTCAGTATATTAGAAAAGTCATAAGGTGGGTGAGAGGTCATAGATCACTGAGCAACACAGGAAACTGTTCAGAATGAGACGTTTTGTTGAGAGCTGCAGAGTACAGGATGTAGACAGGAAGTGAAACTTGGCAGGGTGAAGCGCAGGAGTTGTTTTTATCAAAACTGTGTGTGACGTATAACAGAACTATATCATATGCATTCGGCTTGTAATGATTCAGATCTGTGGAGGGTTTAGCCTTCTGCACATCCCTTTCTGGAAAGTAATGCTTAAATAAAATAATTATAAATATTTTGCCCAACTGAGTCGTGTTTTCTCTGTCCAGTAAAAGAATAAAAGAACCAGATTTGAGACCTTGTAGGGACATGAATGTAAAAGTGAGGATTTTAAACTGATATCTATACTCAACCAGAAGCCAGTGCAAGGATTTTAACACAGGGGTGAGAGAATTTATGACTGTGGGATAAAACCTTTGCTGCGGCATTGTGGATCGCTTCGAGGCGATTTAGGGAAGCCTTAGACAGAAAAGAAAAGAGTGCGTTACAGTAATCTAAACGAGAGGAGATAAAGGCATGGACAAGCATCTCCATTACACCTGTGGATACAATAGTACTGAGCTTGGTAATGTTTCTTAGAGGAAAAAAGCCGGAGCGGGTCACTGACTTGACATGAGCATCAAAAGACAGTGATAGCTCAAAAATTATCCTGATACTCCTGATCGTCCCCATCAATGATGAAGCCGACTATTGCAGAGTCGTCAGAGAACTTCTGCAGGAAGCACTGGGTGGAATTGTGGGAGAAGTCTGCAGTATAGATGGTGAAAAGGAATGGAGCCAGAACCGTTCCCTGTGAGGCCCCTGTACTGCAGACGACCCTGTGTGACACACAGCCCTGAGTTCTCACATACTGTGGTTGGTTGTTGAGGTGGTCCAGTATCCATGCTGTGAGGTGATGGTCCACTCCTGAGTTCTCCAGCTTGTCCTTCAGGACTGTGGGAAGAATAGTGTTAAAGGCACTGGAGAAATCAAAAAACATGATTCTCACAGTGCTCCCGGCGGTCTCCAGGTGAGAGAGGGAACGATGCACGAGGTGAATGACGGCATTATCCACTCCAATTGCAGGCTGGTAGGAAGTGGGTCCAGTGATGAGCTCACCGGGGGCCGAAGCTGAACCAGGACCAACCGCTCCAGGGTCTTCATCAGGTGGGATGGCAGAGCCACCGGCCTGTAGCTGTTGAGGTCCTTGGGACGTGGAATCTTTGGCACTGGTAGCACACAAGAGTTTTTTGAGAGCTGTGGGACTCTCCCCAGCCTCAGGCTCAGGCTAAAGATGCACTCCATCACCCCACACAGTTGATCTGCAGAGGACCTGACAACCCTTGAGCTGATGCCATTAGGACCCGCTTCCTTCTTTAATTGTCCTCCGTTCCCTCCTAACCTGGATGGTTGAGAAAGACAGGCTGGAGCCATGTGTCGGATGTGTACTGGATGCTGTGACTGGGGGTGGGGAGTAGTGAGCAAAATGAGTGGAGGAGGTGTAAAGTATCTGAGGTGTCAGAGGTGGAAAAGCAGCAGTGGGGGTGGATGTGTCTGCAACCGATATTGAAGACTGCATCCTGAATGAGTCAAACCTGTTAAAGAAGTGATTCAGTTTATTTGCCCACCTCACATCCCCCTGGGCAGAGAGTTCTGATCTTTGTGGCTTGAGATGGTTCTAAGCCTCTCCAGACTTAACATTATTCTGCTGAAGCTGGTTTTCCATTTTCTGCCTGTAGCTGTCCCTGTAGCTTCCCGTTCCTGATTTGAGCTTTCAGCTCTCTCTGAACCCTTTTCAGCTCCTCCTTATCTCCAGCTTTGAAGGCCCTCCTCTTCTACTTGAGGAGAGCTTTAATTTCTGGGGCAATCCAAGGTTTGTTGTTGGAGAAACACTGCACGGTCCTGGTGGGTACGGTGTTATCCACACAGAAGTTGATGTAGCCCATGACGCAGGTCAAAAGGCTGTCGATGTCCTCTCTTTGGTCGTCACAAAGCACCTCCCACACAGCAGACTCAAAACAGTACTTAAGAGCTCTCCTCCGACCACCTCATGTGATTGGTGCCTCCCTGTGCACTAATGGCTCAGGAACAAGGTGCACCAAGTTGTGATCATATCTTCCCAGGGGCGGGAGAGGTGATGAACTGTATGTCTCTTTTGCATTCTCATACAGTAAGTGCAATGTTTCACTGTCTCTGGTGGGGCATGGCACATTCTGGGTGAAGGTGGGCAGTGCGGAGTCCAGTGATACATGATTATAGTCCCCTGATATTTAAAAATGGGCTCTCAGAGATGGCATTTGCAGTCTGCTGACTGCGATAACATGCTAGATTTCCCTGGGCAGGTTTATGGGTGCATGCTACAACTAACAGCTCAATGTCTGTGCTGCAGACTTGTCCTTTCACAGTGATGTGCCCAGAGTTACACCATCTGCCATTCACAAACACTGCCAGTCCCCCTCCTTTCCTCTTACCACTCTCTCTTGTCTTGTCCGCCTGCAGCAGCTGGAGCTCCACACTCGTCTCCGCAGTTAGCAGTGTTAGCCAGGACTCTGTTAGCATCATGATGCTACACTGCCGGTACTCCTGGCAGTGTAGCATCTGTGACTGGGTTAGCATCGATAGCTCTTCCATCTTATTACCTAACGATCTCACATTTCCCATGATCACAGAAGGGAGAGATGGTTTGTAGCGTCTCCTTCTTGGGCGACAATGCTCCCTCTCAGCACGACTCCCCCGTCTCATCCACCTCAGCTCACTGAATATGTCGGGTCTGTCTGCCGTTAGCACAGCTGCAGCTGCAGGGCACAGCGCTAACAGCAGATCCCTAACATAAACAAAGGAGCTGTGCGCCGGGTTTCCAAAAGCGGTGAAAAAAGGGGAAAAAGATAAAGAGAAAATGACCAGAACTAGCATGAAACGGTAGTGCATGATGGCAGAATCTAATTGCTAATACTAAACTAAAGGTTAAGAGAAGTAAAGAGGATAATAAGGAAGAAGCTCAGAAATGAGCAGAGCTGCTGTAACCGGCTGCTACACACAAGGGGCACCAGACGTTATTGAGTTTTTGAAGTATAGAGCTAGAAGAATCAGATGACAGCACGTTGCTAGGACTGATTTGAGGAAAATTTTATTTTAAAAGACAACCCGACGGAAGCCTTGATAAAAGCATGGTTTTGTGCAAACTGTGCAAAAAGGAGTTTGCATACCACTGAAGCAGTTCAACCTTACGGTACCATCTAAATGCAAAACATGTTGCAGCGAGCACAGCAAACTGTGGGAGCTGTTAGAGCTAGCAGTCCCAGTTTGGCAGCCCAAACTTGAGGAAATGACTGATTTCAGGATCAAAATTAGTAAGTCAACATCAGACAAACTCACAAATTCTCTCCCAAAATGGATTGCTCTGCACTGTAGACCACTATCAGTGGTAGAAGATAGGGGGTTAGAAAATGTGCAAGTTAGAATCAGGTGATCCAACTTTCCAACTGCCGTGCTGTATTTCAAGTAAAATTCAACAGCTTTATGACACTGAAAAGCAAAGTTAGATACATTACAGAAAGCCCTGCTAATGTGGAGGAACTACACGAGGAGCAAACAAGACTGGGGCAAAAGAAAGAACCACTCATGCACAGTGTTGGGAAGGTATTCGATCATAGTATTCCACTACAGATTACAGAATACATGCCCCAAAATGTATTTCGTAATGTATTCCGTTCCGATACTCAGTGAGAGTAACGTATTCTGAATACTTTGGATTACTTAATATACAGGGTGGGCCATTGATATGTCACTATAAAGTATATAAAGTTACGTTGAAACCAAGCACACCATTGTTTTTCTTGTGACATTACCAGTAAGTTTGATGTGTCACATCCCTCTTGGCCCTCTTCCTATTGAAAAAACAAAAGTTGTATCCAAGAAGGCCGACTTCTAAATAGCCATCATGGTCACCACCCCTCTTGAGGAGTTTGCCCCCTCACATGTACTAATGTGCCACAAACAGGATTTTAATATCACCAACCATTCCCATGTTATTACGGTGTATCTATATAAATGGCCCACCCTGTATTATCAAGCTTTTTCCAACTACATGAATATAATTCAATTCAATTCAATTCAATTTTATTTATATAGCGCCAAATCACAACAAAAGTTGCCTCAAGGCGCTTCATAGGTACATAGAAAAACCCTACAATCATATGACCCCCTGTGAGCAAGCACTTTGGCAACAGTTGGAAGTCAATACTCCCTTTTAACAGGAAGAAACCTCCGGCAGAACCAGGCTCACGGAGGGGCGGGGCCATCTGCTGCGACCGGTTGGGGTGAGAGAAGGAAGACAGGATAAAGACATGCTGTGGAAGAGAAACGGAGATTAATAACAGATATGATTCAATGCAGAGAGGTCTATTAACACATAGTGAGTGAGAAAGGTGAGTGGAAAGGAAAAACTCAATGCATCATGGGAATCCCCGGCAGCCTACGTCTATTACAGCATAACTAAGGGAGGATTCAGGGTCACCTGGTCCAGCCCTAACTATATGCTTTAGCAAAAAGGAAAGTTTGAAGCCTAATTGTAACCCAACTTACAAATTATTATTATGAATGACTGAACTCCACTAGCCAGTATCAGAAAATCCAGGATCGGCAGGAGCCCAAGATATAAACATCAATAAGGAGGGGCCACACCACAGTAAACTGTTAACAATTTTGTTATATTTGACACACAGCAGCTGCAAACAATGTAATGAAAGCAATAGAAAAAAAATACAAAATATTTCCCCCAAAATAACAAACTAAATAAAAGTGCGCACTTACAGCTTCCTCTGAGTCAATTGTATGAGTGAATAATGTCTGGTAACTGTTGGATCGTTGGGGCCCGTTCAGTTTGTTTAACATTTGTCCTACCACACTCCGATGAAGGAAGAAAGTTCGTAGTCCTGCAGGTATCGGAAGCTTCAATGGGAATGAAACTTTGGCTTCAATAAAACCTCTGCAAATCCTGTTCACTTTTGGGTTGACTCGCCATCCAGTTAACTGGAACTGTGGAATCGCTGCTCCTCAATGAGGCTTGCTTCAGACTGGGTCCGTCTGTCGAGTTATCCTTTTACCAGATAACAAAAAAACCTGACCTATAAACAGGTCACAGGTCCATATAGTCACATACACCGTTGTGAAACAGCCACACTTACTTAGAACATTCAGCATGAACAATAAGAATCAGTGTAACTCTATATCTTAATTCAGCTAGCTCTGTTGTACAACAAAATTATATCACTGCAGCATCATATCCTCTTAGGTGAGCTATAATTTTATCAACCTGAAGGGTTGACAATGTTCACAAAAACACCGCTGCTAGAGTTAACACTGTAGCTGCAGTCAGCAACTCACAGTAGCTCACCAGACTTGTACATTATAAACAACTCAAAGAACACAACTGAAAATACAAGAATCAGCTTACAATTGAATTAAATTGTTACACATAAAACTGATTAAGACCATTTCTTTTGTTTTCATTTCTTTTCTTTTTTTTTCATAAACGTAATACGGTCGCAGTCGCTAGCCATTTCACACACAGAAACACATTCAATTCTGCTAGCGCAAGCGCTAGCTGTTAGCTTAGCGGCTAGCGGACTTTCCGTCCTGTTAAGTCTGCCCTTTTATCCTTAATAAATTAGGTTTTCCCCACTTTTCGTACTCACCGTTGACCGGGTGAAACTCTGAACAACCAAAAACAACTGCAGCAGACTTGCTTTTAACTCCTAGCAATTCGACTTCGGGAACATTAGTTTCTATGGCACATGGCATTGTATGAACAGGAACGAAAATGGCAACACAGGAAATCATGTGATCAAGGTCACATTAAAATGTAAAAGTAAGTCTTCAATGGATTATCATGACATAAATATGTCTGTAGTTAAACAGGTTATTCTGAACATTGCTAGTCCCTTAACATATATTTGTAATTTATCATTTCAGTCTGGTTGTTTTCCGAAAAAAATGAAAATTGCAAAAGTAATACCACTATACAAAAGTAATGACAAACACAGTTTTACCAATTATAGGCCTATTTCACTACTGCCTCAATTCTCAAAAATTTTAGAAAAACTTTTTAATTCAAGATTAGAAAAATTCCTTGAAAAACATAAAATAATAAATGTTGGTCAGTATGGTTTCAGAACGCAAAGAACCACTTCTATGGCGATAATTGAGGCAGTAGAAGAAATTACCAATGCACTGGATAAAAATAAATATGCAGTCGGTATTTTTGTTGATCTCAAGAAGGCCTTCGACACAATCAATCACTCAATTTTATTGGATAAATTGGAAAGATATGGTGTTCGAGGGAAAGCTGGAAACTGGTTAAAAAGTTACCTAACGGGTCGGGAACAATATGTTAGTATAGGGCATTACCATTCAGAGAAACTTGGTATTACATGTGGTGTTCCCCAAGGGTCAGTGTTCGGACCAAAACTTTTCAATGTTTACATAAATGATATTTTTGATGTTTCTCAAGTACTTAAACTCATACTGTTCGCAGATAATACTAACATATTTTTCAGTAGCGATGATTATACCGATCTTGTAATGACCGTAAACAGGGAGCTAAAATTAATTAAAAAATGGATGGATATAAATAAATTATCATTAAATATAAATAAAACTAAGGCAATGTTTTTTGGTAATTTAAAATATAATATAGAATTACCAATTACTATAGAAGGTGTACCCATTGATAATGTGAGTGAAAACAAATTTTTGGGAGTCATAATTGATAACAAAATTTCATGGAAACCCCACGTCAGACACATAAAAACCAAAATTTCCAGAAGCCTCGCAGTTTTGAATAAAGTGAAACCATACCTTGATAAAGATGCACTTCGTACTCTGTACTGTACTCTGGTTCTTCCATATTTTACATATTGTGTGGAAGTGTGGGGAAACACATATAAAAACACAACTAATCCATTAGTCACAGTACAGAAACGAGCACTGCGTATTATTCACAAGGCTGGTTATCTAGATCATACTCACAAACTCTTTCTTCAGGCAAAGTTACTTAAATTCCAGGATCTGGTTAATTACAATACATCCATAATCTTATACAAAGCCTTTAATAAACTTCTACCTGCAAATTTACAATCTATATTTGAAATTCGAGAAAGGGCTTATAATGTGAGAGGCTTTGGACAATTCAAATTACCCAGAACTCGAACAACCCGTAAAGGTTTTTGTGTGTCTGTATGTGGTGTGAAAATCTGGAACAGTCTGAGTTTACAACTGAAACAATGCAAAAATATTCATAGATTTAAATTTCTCTACAAACAGTTGGTCTGGTCACAGTATAATCAATGATGGTGTTAGTGTGCTCTGAAATGTCTGTTCTCTTACCATTGCTGGTATGGATTCCAAGGGGGAAAAAAAAAAAAAAAAAAGTTTGTGTGTATGTATGTATATATATGTACATGTGTGTGTAGATATATATGTATGTATGTATATGTATGTGTGTTTGTTACTTGTAATTATTATTGCCTGTTACCTGTGGTAACGCAATTTATAATTAATATATTCTGTATTCAGTTATGAAGGTTCTATTTGTTTTGCTTGGGCGTAGCTGCGGGAAGTTTATTGTTTCTGTTGATAAGTGAATATAGGGGTGGGATTTAATAAGTTTTCTTCATCCCACTCCTTTTCAGGTACATTTTGTTGTTTGTTTTTGTTTTTTGTGCACTTTATGTTCAACTTTATTGTTGTGCCTGAAATGAACAAATTAAAAAAAAAAAAAAAAAAAAAAGGTCAACAGCAAGGGTCACAGGGAGCTCATTGCTGATTGGCCAAGTTAAACGACAACAGATAATCTTATTTGTCCACATCTTCCTTTAAACAAAAAAAAAGAAAAAGAAATGACTAAATTGTTTACATCATACACGGAAAAAAAAACTACTTTCCACTGCTCTTTTTTTCTAGCTGGGCTACATAATCTTAAAAGTAGAGGTAGTGTCTGTCTCCTGAATCCAAACTGGAAGCTGGTTCCACAGAATAGGGGCCTGAAAACTGAAGGCTCTCCCTCCCATTCTACTTTTAAATACTCTAGGAACAACAAGTAGGCCTGCAGTGTGAGAGCGAAGTGCTCTAATAGGGTGATATGGTACTATCGCCCCACGGTAGTACCATATCGTAGTGATATGGTACTACCTTGGGGCGATTGTGGCTCAAGAGTTGGGAGTTCGCCTTGTAATCGGAAGGTTGCTGGTTTGAGCCCCGGCTCCGACAGTCTCGGTTGTTGTGTCCTTGGGCAAGACACTTCACCCGTTGCCTACTGGTGGTGGTCAGAGGGCCGGTGGCGCCAGTGTCCGGCAGCCTCGCCTCTGTCAGTGCGCCCCAGGGCAGCTGTGGCTACAATGTAGCTTGCCATCACCAGTGTGTGAATGGGTGGATGACTGGTTGTGTAAAGCGGTTTGGGGTCCTTAGGGACTAGTAAAGCGCTATACAAATACAGGCCATTTACCATTTACAAGGTCATTAAGATAAGATGGGGCCTGATTATTTAAGACCTTGCATGTGAGGAGCAGGATTTTGAATTCTGGATTTAACAGGAAGCCAATGAAGGGAAGCCAAAACAGAAGAAATATTCTCTCTCTTTCTAGTCCCTGTCAGGACTCTTGCTGCTGCATTTTGGATTAGCTGAAGGCTTTTCAGCAAGCTTTTAGGACATCCTGATGATAATGAATTACAGTAGTCCAGCCTGGAAGTAATAAATGCATGAAGTAGTTTTTCAGCGTCACTCCCCAGATAGCAAGACGACATTGAATTCAGAACTGAAGAAGCTTCTCGGATGAGAGGTGAAACGTCTTCAAGCAACTTAAAGAAGTCCAGACGCTTTTCTTCGCAAACTCCTTTGACATTGAATTGATGTTGATTTTTCATCCGAACCGTCGTTATGGTCAGGGTTGAAATGCCAATGTTTTAACAACATTGAAATACTGTGGTAAACCGACGGTCTTACTATAGAGACGTTGTAATGATGTTGATTTACCGTTGTTTTTTTGTCATTGATATTTGATCTATTTGTAGTCGACCAGGTGACAACAACAACGTCGAGAAAACGTCTATTTATAGTTGATCATCATTCGGCACCGGTCACCATCAAAAAGCCATCGATTTGTAGTTGAGCGTTAAATTGCATTGCAACTGAGCAGGTATAAAGTACCGGAGAAAGTAGATTTATTGTTCTGTTATCAATGACTTTGGTCCAGTTCACCAGCTTTAAAAAATCGTGTCAACGTGCAATTTATGTATAGTTGACCGGGAAATTACAGCAGCGATCACTTGGACTATTCCGCAGCACCCCTCTCACAGTGGTACATCCCTCCAGGTATCCATTGTCTTGTACAGTAGAGCGGGACATAAGATAAGATAATTCTTTATTGTCATTGCACAGTCATACATAGTACAGTAGTACAATGAAATTGGAAAAACTGTCCTACGTCGGCACTACATATAACACAACACGACATGATATGACACATCACAACGCAACACAAACAACACAACACAGTATATTAACTTAGAAATAAAAAAGAAGAATAAGTGTTATGTGTATTGCACACTGTTATTATTGCACATTAATTATTATTGCACCTTGTTATAAATATAAATATTATTATTGTTATTGTTTTAAACATTGTTACCTCCCCCTAAAAAAAGGCCAGGCAGGTAGCCAGTCAGGTCAGCTATTTGCATTGATTAGGGCTATTGCCCTGTTGTAAAAGCTGTCCTTGAGTCTGTTTGTTCGGGACCTCAGCAGCCTGAACCTCCTGCCAGACGGCAGCAGCTTAAACACCCGATGTCCTGGGTGTGTACAGTCTTGTAGGATGCTGCGTGCCCTCTTGAGACAGCGAGTGCTGTACAGGTCCTTCAGGGAGGGAAGAGGATGTCCAATGATTTTTTGGGCCATATTGATGACCCTCTGGAGTGCCTTTCTGTGTGCTGTGGTGCAGCTGGAGAACCATACACCGATGCAATATGTCAGCACACTTTCAATGGAGCAGCGGTAGAAGACGGTCAGCAGCTCCTTCTTCAGGTCCATTTTTCTGAGGATTCTCAGAAAGTGGAGACGCTGTTGGGCCTTCTTTAAGACCGCAGAGGTGTTAGAGCTCCATTGGAGGTCTGTGTCTATGTGCACACCCAGAAACTTGAAACTGGAGACCCTTTCCACGCACTCCCCGTTGATGCTGACAGGCTGCAGCTCGGACTTCCTCCTTCTGAAGTCAACTACCAGTTCTTTTGTCTTGGTGGTATTGAGGTCCAGGTTGTTATCTACACACCAATCTGACAGCCTCTGAACTTCAGCTCTGTACGCCGTCTCATCTCCCCCTGAGATGAGCCCCACCACGGTGGTATCATCTGCAAACTTGATGACTGCGTTGTCTGGGTGGGTACTAACACAGTCATGTGTGTACAGAGTGTACAGTAGGGGACTCAGTACACAGCCTTGTGGAGAGCCGGTGTTGAGGCTGAGGGCTGAGGAAAGATGAGGCCCCACTCTAACTCTCTGTACACGGTCTGACAGGAAGTCTCTGATCCAGCGGCAGGTGGTAGAAGGAAGTCCGATTTCCAGCAGTTTAACTATTAGTCTGTCCGGGAGTATCGTATTGAAAGCAGAGCTAAAGTCAACAAAGAGCAGCCTGGTGTAACGGCCCTGCACTTCCAGGTGAGAGATGGTGGTGTGGAGCGTTGTAGCAATGGCATCTTCAGTTGATCTGTTAGCTCTGTATGCGAACTGGAGTGGGTCGAGTGTGGGTGGCAGGCAGGACATGATGTGACGTCGGACCAGTTTCTCAAAGCACTTCATTATAACAGGTGTTAGAGCAACTGGTCGGTAGTCGTTGAGGCTGCTAATGTTAGTACGCTTTGGCAGTGGGACAATTGTGGCTGACTTTAGGCACGGTGGGATGCAGGACTGGGACAGTGAAGTGTTGAAGATCTTAGTGAAGACCCCAGCCAGCTGGTCTGCACACTCTTTTAATTAGATTTACTCTCAGCGGAATTGACCAGAGAAGGCATCAGGTCATGCACTGCACTGGCCTGCACCACGATTAGTATAAGGTAAGAATGAATGAATTTTCTTCTATTTGTTATTTCCACGGTCGCATTTGAATAACATAAAAAAACCCAAACTTGTTCATGTACAGTTTCGGACAAAATGTGGGAGCCCGAAATTGTGTCTACTTTTATCTTACAGTCCGGCAACAAATAAATTGCACTGCGAACAAAGTCTATCAACAAAGAAAACATTTTCGTTTCATACTTTTTCGTTATATTCCCTTACAAAGCTAGCTTTAACGCTTCGAGGGTTCCTTCGTTCTTGCCGTCGCCTCGGCGCTTGACCCAGACTTTCGCTCTGTAGTTGCATTTTAGCATAGTACTACAAAAAATTGTAAATCTGCGATATGTGATTGATAAACGTAAAGGTAACTGTATAAATGTGTTCAATGACTTTGTTACTTTTAATGATTGGAGAGCACCCACTTCATTTCGCACTCAATTCAAACTTTAAGTTGCACGCTCACCTACCCTACCTTGCGTTTGCACCTTTTGTCCACACGTAAACTGCGTTTTCGTTAACTGAAAACTGAGATTTTTAAAGCCTGCCAGGGTGGATATTTTCGAAAACTCCGTTTAAGCATTTACGTGTGGACGAGTAAAAAAATGGAGAAAACGCAGCGTCAAAGGTGTGCGCCTATTTTGACGTCACACTGTGCGCCACATTTTTGTCTCGGTGCCATGAATTCCTACAATGGCAGACTTAGACAAAATACTGTTAATTTTAGTATCTTCAGTGTTTAAATGCTTACATATACACACGCAGTTACTGTCCCTTCACACATAGGACTCGGTTCAGCCGTCTTTGTATCTAGTTTTCCCTCTTTATTGACATTGTGCCCTATTTTTCCTTTTATTTTTTATTTTTTTATGATCTGATTTGGTAACTACCATCCACCCATCAATAAGTAAGAAACTCACGTCCTTAAATAAATTCCTAGTGTTAAACAATTTGCTTATTTGGCTATTTCCAAATATAGCACTATTTGTTTAATCTGATATACACTGACAATGACATCACGCTGGTCAAGGAGGCGCAAATTACGGAAAATGGTTGAGGCAGCAGAGTCAGATATACTCAGGCACTTTAAAGAGATGGTTGCTGAAAAACATAACCAAAACGGCAATGCACAAGTTGAAGTTAAGCGACCGCAGGTTGCAGAAGAGTCTGGTGTGTCCCACTGTTGTCACCCAGGTATAGACAGTCAAGTATTTACCAGTCGCTATGAGCAGATTTCAGAAGTATGTGAGACCTATGTATCACCCGACAAGGATAATGACTGTGACTTTAGTTTTGACAGCTTTGGTTGCCATGCACCACCGTTTGATTCTGATAATAGTGATGCTGAAGCTGATGACAAAGCGCCAAATACTGAATTCTTAATAACAAGTTTAAGATAGTGGGCTTCTACATTTTCCTTGATCTTGCCTGCCAAGTTGAAAGACTTAAAATTGCAGTTTAATATAGACGGTTTACCCCTTTTCAAAAGCAGTAAACTTCAGTTCTGGCCAATTCTGGCAATTGCAAATGTTGACTATACCAAATCACCATTCCTTGTTGGTCTCTACTGTGGTCTTGGTAAGCCAAAAAGTGTAGTTCAGTTCTTGGACCCATTTGTGAAGGACCTCACCCACATTTTGAAGTATGGCATTATTTACAATAGCTGCCAGATAACAGTTAAAGTATGTTCATTTGTGTGTGATGCACCTGCAAGAGCTTTCATTAAAAACATAAAGGCTCATAATGGTTATTCTGGTTGTGACAAATGTGTTCAAGTAGGTGAATGGAAGAACAAAATGACGTACCCAGAAGTTAATGCAAAGCTTAGAACGGATGCAGATTTTCAGTTGATGATTGATGAAGACCACCACTTGAATCAAACATTGTCTCCTTTAGCTGGTATGGTTAAGATGATAACAATGTTTCCCTTGGATTATATGCATCTATGTTGTCTTGGAGTCACAAGAAAACTCATATACTTGTGGATGAAGGGCAAAGTACTTGCAACAAGGCTGTCCAGTCGAACAGTAGGTGAAATTTCTGAAAAGTTGAAAGCTCTGCGACCTTATACACCAAATGAGTTTAACCGCAAGCCAAGGGAATTGTCTGAAATTGATAGATGGAAAGCAACAGAGTTGCGAAATTTTATGTTGTACACAGGGCCCGTAGTGCTTACGAATAGCATTCCAGTTGAGTTCTATGATAACTTTATGTTGTTTTCTGTAGCAATGCATCTGCTGTTATCCCCCTCTATGTCTAATGAAATGGTCGATTGTGCCAATGAATTCCTGGTGTCATTTTTGTCACTTCGGCGAATTGTATGGTAGGGATGAAATCACATACAACGTACACCAGCTGACACACCTGTCAGAAGAATATCGACTCTTTGGCCCGTTAGATAACATTGCTGCTTTCCCCTATGAAAATTACTTAGGCCAGATTAAACATCTCTTGCGAAAGCCTCACTTGCCTTTACAACAAATTGTAAAAAGACTTTCTGAAAAACCGGATGTGAAGCCAACACCGCCAAGAAAAGCACAAAAGTTAATGCATCAGCATTATGATGGTCCACTTGTGGCTCCAATACACCATTCAGAGCAGTACAAGAAAGTAGTGACAGAAAAGTACATCTTGTCTGTGGGGGATGGGGACAACTGTGTGCAGGTAGTCGATGACATTGCTTTAATCCGCAACATTGTGAAAGTAGATGGTGACACATTTGTTAATTTCCAAAAGTTTTGTCACAAAGAGTCTTACTTTCAGCAGTGTTGGGACTAACGCGTTATTAAGTAACGCGTTACAGTAACTACGTTATTATTGTGGTAACGAGCACGGTAACTAGTTGTTATGCCAAAACCAGGAACGCGTTACTCGTTACTGGGATTTAGATAGGCTTGTTACTCATTACTTCGTGTGGTGGATATCGCGGAGCTTCCACAGATTCAATAACATTAGCAAGTGGTGGAAGCCAGCAGGTGGATGAAGGAAAAGGGAGGCAAGAGGAGAGACCCGAAGCGGCCGCCGGTCCGCGTGTCAGGTGAACTGAACTTCAGGTAAGAAGTTATGACCTGCAGTCTATCTGAGTCAGATATAAACCAAGTTTAGGTGGAGTTTATTTTCGGTATGCTGACATTTTTGTACTGCGTGCTAGCTAGCATGACGGAGTTTCTATACAGCTGGGTGGGTGCTATGTTACTGATGTTGAACTTTATTTTGTTCATACGGTTAATTATTAGAGTTGCCAACCGTCCCCTAAAAAACAGAATCGTCTCGTATTCAGAGAAAATATTACGCGTTTCGTACTGAGGTGAAAAGGAACACAGTTTGTCCCGGACTTCAGCTACAATGAAAAAGACACAAAGCTGAAGCTGCACAGCTGCCTCTTCTTCTCTCATTCTCTCCTCTCCTGTTTCTACTTCAATCACGAAACTGATCAATGATCAGCTGATCGGCTTTTCTCTCTTGTTTATTTATCGCCCACTTTGCGCCAGAAAGAGGAAACCAGCGGATGTCGCGTTAAACAACAGCAGCACGTTTAAGCTTGATCAGCTGTTGTTAGAATGTATTTAATATTAATTTCTAGTATCAGCTGATGTTTGCTGGAGCCACAGCTGTAAAGCTGCTGGTCATGATATCGGTTTGGTTATCTGGTGAGAGGGAAACATGAAGATGAAACCAGGAGATGTCCTTACTGAATCATCAGAGCTGAACAGGTGATGGAGAAACAGGTTTACCTTTTAGGTGACATGGATGAGTTGAAGGGAAGTTATGAGCTGTTTCTGAGAGACAAATAACACCAGCATCCTTTTCTATGTAGCTGACAGCTGGTAACTGTGCAGGGGCGGGTCTAGCAAAGTGTTGCCAGGGGGCCAGGTAGGGCATTAACAGTGAAAGGGGGGCACAAGGAAATACTTTTCTTTATTATTCTCATTTGAAATGTCTCGCTTTTAAAAAAATAATTATCTGAGTCTTACAACAAACGATTGATATATTGATACATTGATTGATACATATATACCATCAGAACAGTGTACATCACTATCACAACAGTGTTTATTTTCATTCAAAGGCTTTATGATTTTTCCTATAATGGTGGGCCAGTCTCCAGTCAAAATGCCCGGGACGATTGTTTTGTCCCAGTCCAGCCCTGGATGCAGCTCATCTGCAGTCTGGTGTTACCTACATCTTCCTATTCAGAAGGCAGAATTTCCAAGTTCTGAGTACAATCAAAAGCACCACGACTGCAGTTTTTGTGTTGGATGTAAAAAGCAGGCTAGAATCATGGCGGCGGTCAACGACGGTCCAGGCGTGGGATTTCTCTCGTGGAAATGTGCACATTATTTTTTCCTTTCTATTGGTAGGTGGCACAGTGCACTTGTGGCAAGTAAGCAAGCTAGAAGACTGGCAATCTTGCTGGGTATCCAGTTACGGAAGCAACACATTAACAAGAGAATTCTGAGTAGAACCAAAGTTACTTTCCCTAGTAACTAGTTACTCTGAAAGTAACGAGTAACTTGAAGTAACTGAGTTACTTTTTTAGAGAAGTAACTAGTAATGTAACTAAGTTACTAATTTAAAGTAACTTACCCAACACTGACTTTCAGTACCCCTTACCGTCATCCAGAATTGGATGCTACAGAGTGTTGCAGCTGAACAGCAGACCTGGCATTACAAAGCTCAATAATATTACTGGCAAACATTTTCTTTGTCCTGACAACACAGCTTTCATTGCATTGCCAAACATGAATAGTCAATGAAAAAAAAAGAAGAGTTTGTTTTATCGGGTTTGCTTGTAATTGTTGCCTATATACATTTTAAGCTATTATTTATTATTTGGTTCAGTCAATAGATCAAGTTTTGTAGTGACTATGAAATACATTGTAATTATCTGTTTCCTGTTTATCCTAGACAGGGCAAAAAAAGACTCCAAATTAAAAAAAAGATAAAAATGAAAGACTGGTGCATTGTGCAGTTCAGCACTGGTGGTACACAAATAGTCCCTAGTTCATGGATAAATGGGGAGAAATTGTCATGGCCTCATATCCTCCGCGAGACACATTCAGGATCCATGCCGCAGTAAAGAGGAGAGTTCATCCTGGTGCAACATGCCTCACCTATGCACCAGTCCGGCTTCTCATAAGCCATGGTGGGTATCATCTAGATTGGTGTTGTATAAATGTAACAATAACAAGTTTTTCGTGTCCTAATTTATGTCTGGCCATACATTGTGTTTGTACTTCCAGACACATTTCACGAAGCAGAACGCAGTCTCCAGAAATATCTACGTGAACACTGTGATACGTCTGACCTTCAGTCCGAACCAGAAACACAGACCAGTCATAAAAGAAAGCACAAGTAAAACTTTCATATTTACAAACATATCTTTGATTGTTAAGAATTTATGATCTTGTCTTTTGTACATATCTGTGATGCTTGCATACTGCAATATCACCACATAATATAGTCCAAAAAGTGGAAATTTGTAAAATTTTTAAAAATGCAAAGCCGTGTACACTTGTGCACTTCAAAAATTCTTTGTATACTGTACCTTCTTGCACATCTCCGTTTCCTGTGTGTGTTGTTATAAATCAAGCTGTAACTTAGGAAAAAATATGCCAAAAGCACATTTGTAATTACTTATGACCGTTTTTAACTTCTTTTCTTTAGACCAAATCCCCTGTACACGTATACTGACTCAGAGGATGAGCAGCCCACAAAAAAACGGTTTCCCCAGGCCCCTCAAGTGAAAATACCAGGTGATAAAATACTGTCTAGTGTCTCTGTACATATCGGTGTGTGACACAAGGAAACTTTTTTGACAAGTTGTCTGTATTCTTAAATACTGATTGCGCCACCTGGAAAGGGGGGCGGCGGTCTGAAAGACAGATACTTGGGCAGTCAGAAAATAGATCGCGGTGAGAGGCGAAAAACGCCGTTTTTTGGAGTTACAAAACGTCGTGTAACTCAAAAACTAGGAGGGCTAGCAGCATAATTCTTGTACTGGGTGAATCAGCGGACTTTGGTGTATTTTGACTGCGATTTTCATAGCTCGTTCTACCTCCGTCGCGGAGATATGACGAGAGAAGAAACGGCTTCATTTCCAGAGTTTGAAGACTGAGAGAAGGACAGATTTCCACCCCTCAAACAAACGTAATTCATTGCTCAACGGTAAGATAATTGTAAAAACTGCTTCCACTGTGAGTGTCAGCAGTGTCTGAAGATATATTGGCACAAGCCTCATGTCCTAACTTTGCTTTGTTAAAGAGATATGGCAATTTGAAAATGCCTCCCGTTACAGAATTTCAGCTCTGAATTTCAAAACCTCCCCATAGACTTTGAATGGGGACTTGTCAGACCTTGTATCACTCCGAGGCAAATTGCGAAAAAACGGTAAATCTCACAATAAAGATAGTGACATTGTCTGAAAGCCAGCAAAAATACCTACGTTTTGATGTATAATTTGTGGGGGTTGAGTGGAAATTGTGTGAGTAGCAAGAAGTTGTTTAGACATGAAGAGAAAATTCAGAACGGACCAGCACTCACTCTGACTTAATTGCATAGCAACCATAGCAACGCATGTATTTTCTGAAAAATCACAATTTTGCAACTGAAAACTTAAAGAGAGATAAGATTAAAACGGTAGAAGATCTGAAAAAGCTGAATCAGACAGGAATAGCCCAATAATCTGAGAACATTTTAAAGTTTGAATGGAGTTTCTAGGTGAAAGCATGAGGACGTAGTTAAGTTTCAAAGACAAGCAAGTTTCAGCAGAATTGTGGAAGTTTCCCATTCATTTCAATGGGACAAATTAAAGGAAAAAAGTGTAATATTTTAAAAAGTATAATAGTAATAAACACCAAAAGATATAGCCGGAATTAGCAGAAATAGCAGAACAGTTTAGGGTTTGAACGGAGAAAATTGGCTGAAAACTGAGGGAGTAGTTCAGTGCCGAAAAACGGGGCAGCAACTTGAAGAATAAAGTTTAAAACAGGAACTCAATAGTGTGGAAGCCCTTTTAGGGCATCCACACAACAATAAAGGGATCAACTGATCTGCTGGGTGTGTTTCACATGTCCTATGTCCGCTTTTTGTTATATTACTTTGTCTTTCTTAATAACAAGCCTTTCATGTCCGGTTAATCTGAAGATGGAGTCTTTGGTCTTCAGCTTGTGTAGTCCTCAGGTTGTACAGTTTGTACAGCCCGAGGACCCCATGTTTATTTTGTTTTAAAGGATACACAGCACACCATGCTAAGACTTATCACTTTTTCAGCTCATAGCTCTTTGGGAATCAAATGCGGCAGTTTGCAGATTTACGCCTGGTGACTCATGTTTATCAGCCTAGGAGTTTACATACTTTCTCCCTGCTGAAGACAGATAACAAGAGCTTATTCATGTGCTCTAATTCACTTTTTTTGTTTGTGTGTGTGTGTGTGTGTGTGTGTGTGTGTGTGTGTGTATTTTTGTCCTAGATGGCCTGACGCAGCAGGTAGGGGTGAACTCTATGTCCGAGTTTGTCTTTGCACAAGCAGTCCAGCCGTATGGGTGGCGCAGGACGCACATCATCCATCCCCATCCCGGAGTAAAAATTAGAAACTTATGTGAAACATAGAAATGTAAATAGGAAACTGTCTTTTAATAAAGTATTTAGCAAACGAAACATGTCTATTGACCTTTTTTTGTTTAGTTTTTTTTCTCTGTTACATCACATGCAATGCTTTCTTATTTTAGGATATTAATATTGACATGATACATTGTGAGACATTTTTTTTTATAAAGGGTGTCCAATTTGAGGAATAAGTACAGTTATGTATTTAGGTGGTTTAAGTATTGATGGAAACATGCAGTAGTTTAGTATTGGTTAAAATACCTATAAAGAAAGGTAGATTTCCAGTCATGATTTAACTGTTGTTTTAATAAAAAGCAACTGTGCGAAAGAGGCGGAAAATCAACATCATAGCTCAACAATGTTTCAATATCAGAATCTGACATTGTTTCAATGTCAACAGTATTAGAAAATATAATGTCGAATCAATGTCAGGCTTCAACACTGACTCAATATCAAAACCTGATGTTGTTTCAATAGCAATAAAGGGTGCAAGAGTGATGTTAGGTCAACGTCACACATCAACGTTGATTCAATGACATCGCCTGATATTGACTAAACATTGTTTCAATGTTTCCTTGCTATCTGGGTCTGAGACAGGATATTTCTAACTTTAGAGATGTTGCGCAAATGGAAGAAAACTAAAGGACTCTGTGAGAGACGTCAGTCTCACCCTAGCAGCACCTTCCCTGTCCTCCTCTTCAGTTCACTTCAACATAAGCTCGTCATATTCTGTGATATGATTTACTCTGAGGTGTTTGACGAGGTTAGTGGTGTTGCCACAACACCTCACTGTCTTGCCACATGTATTGCAAACTGCGTCTTGGCTGTTTGTGGAGGTAAAATACGTCCACACATGACTTTGTTTACGCTCAGCCATTGTTGTGAGTGCGCACGCCAGGGGATGGACACGTTTATACAGCCGTATTTCGCATATGACTATGAAAGGCAAAAGGGGAAGTAGTTTCTTCCAATTTGGACGATCCGAATGATATAGTTTCTTTCCACTGTGTTCCTGTTAATGATAAACTACAAATTTACCCTAAAGTACTAAAATATTGATATTTTAATATGACAATCGATTCTATAACATAAATTACTGGTATCGGAAGAATCGATATTTCACTATTGATCCGCACACCAGTAAGAACCAGGCGTTAGAGCCTCATAATGCGTGTTTTGTTTGGGTTTCCACCGGTGTGGAATTACCAAAAATAGACAGGGCATAACCTAACATATGAAACAGGAAAAGACCGCCATGTAATCCCTTTATTTCAACAAAGTAACTGTATTCTGAACACCACCTTTTTAAATGGTAACTATAACGGAACACATTTACTCATATTTTGCATTTTAAATACGTAACGGCAGTACATGTATTCCGTTACTCCCCAATACTGCTCATACAGGATGTTTCCACACAGTGGAATTAAATACTGGATATGGTTTCTCGTCTACTAAAGTATCAAGAGGCTTTTTTTACTGCTTTAGACAAACAAAAGCACAAGCTAGTCATTTTAACTCCACCAGAGCTGATAAAACTCCAAAAGCTGGCCACTGTCCTTGACCCATGCAGGTAAATAAAACTATTTTTTAACTTATTGTTACTGTTTCTTCAAAAAGCTCTATAGTTGACAATTATTGTCGAGATTAATAATGACTTTCCTGAACTGTCTACTACAGGTTTGTGACTGAGCTTCTTGGAGGTGAGACGTACGTCTCATGTTCAGTGGTTTTACCTGCTTTCTGCCACCTGCATCACACCATGGAGTTGTCCCATCCCCCATGTCCATGTCTATTATTCGATTCTGTCACCCACAATTTTTTTTGAGCGATTAAATGCGATTAATCAAGATTAATTCATTACGAAGCCTGTAATTAATAAGATTAATTTTTAATCGAGTCCCACACCTGCTTTTTACATATTTCTATCACGTAGTACTATTTCGGCTGTCATTGTCTTCAACGCCGTTCTTTAGCTTGCCCATGAAAATCCTGTACCATCAAGGATAAAATACAGTTAATTATAATCCAAAAAATTTTAGTGTCCTCAAGTAATCAGCAAGATTTTTTATTGTGAAATTCTAAAGAAGTTATGAAATTCAAAGAATATGGAAAGCACAGCAGCATCACTGTGTCTGCTTCTGAAGGTGTGGCATTTAATAAAAAGGGGAGGATAAAGATATATGCTGTATGACACAGAATATGATTAGCAGCTCGCCTCACTGTGATGATGGAGGAAACTGAACTCTGCTTTCCAAAACTTCTTAATATCTCCTGCAGGAGGCCAAAGCGTCCTCACTTTGAGATCATGCTGACTTACATTCTGCTCTCCTTCATTTCTTTGCTTACTGTGATTCTTAACCTGCTGGTCATTATCTCCATCTCACACTTCAGGTATGAAAATGTTTCATTATCTCCAAATATTGAATAATTATTTTAATAGTTTAATTAATTGTGCTGTGTAGCAACATAGCAAATAGTAATTAAAACCATAACATGATCTGTACCTACAAGTAAGAGTAGACCTTTTTTTTAATGAAGTGCATTTCTATTTCAGTTTTTGTTGTATGTGCATCCACATACATTTTGGATGCAGGAGACTAAATATGATGCACCTCTTTCTCCCCAGGCAGCTCCACACCCCCACCAACTTCCTCCTTCTCTCTCTGGCTGTCGCTGATTTCTTTGTAGGTCTCCTTATGTTCTTTCAAATAGTGCTCATCGATGGATGCTGGTTCCTCGGTGACATCATGTGCACTCTGTATCAGTATCTAGCATTCATTATTACTTCAGCCTCAATAGGAACCATGGTGATCATATCTGCTGATAGGTATTTGGCTATTTGTTACCCTCTGCATTACTCCACCAAAATCACACAACAAAGAGTTAAAATCTGTATATGTTTATGTTGGGTTTTTTCTGTGATCTTTCAGAGTTTGATTGTGAAGGATAACTTGAAACAACCAGGAAAGTATAACTCCTGCATTGGAGAGTGTGTCTTTGTTGTTAACTACATTGCTGGGCTTTTTGATCTTTTGTTTTCCTTCATTGTTCCCATTACTGTGATTATAGTTCTGTATCTGAGAGTGTTTGCGGTGGCTGTGTCTCAGGCTCATGCCATGAGGTGTCAACATGCAGTCACTCACCAGCGAGCAGTTACAGTAACTGTTACGAAATCGGAGCTGAAAGCAGCCCGTACTCTTGGTGTTGTTGTAGTTGTGTTTCTTATATGTATGTGCCCATATTACTGCGTTGCTCTCACAGGCCAAGATAACTTCCTAAATGCTTCATCTGCTGCCTTTGTAATATGTTTGGTGTATTTTAACTCTTGCGTAAACCCTATCATTTATGTCTTTTTTTATCCCTGGTTCAGAAAGTCAATCAAACTTATTGCTACTCTTCAAATACTGCAGCCTGACTCCCATGAGACTAACATGCATTAAGAACACTTTTTAAAACCGTACCCATAAACAGGACAATGTACTTAGTCACACTGAAGACTTGTTGAATGACAGATGTGAAAACTTTGATAAAGTGATCAAATTTGACCTTGCCTTAAAATATTTTGTCTTTTTTATACTCTAGCATCATCTAAGAATGATACTGTCTGGATTTATGTCAGTTTTTGGCCGGCAGTCATAGGTTCTGTCCAATAATATGACGCGAGACTGGAGTAAAATACATCCATGGATTGGCACTTTATTAACGAAGGAGCATGATAACAGCACAAGAACACTAACTACAACTAAACAAAATGGCTTCCTTTTATACTTTACCTTTTCAGGTGAGCATCCGGAATAGCCCAAGTATGGGGGTTAACTAATCAAAATGAAAACATAACCCTCCACACAAACAAACATACAATAACATTAAAGCACATCACAAACATATACATATTTCCAACACGTACTATAAACAAACCAATAACATAAGCTTCACCCATTACTATATAAATTAAAACCCTCTTTATCCATACTCCCTAACCTGGCACACTGGTCTGCTCCAGGAGCTCTTAAGCAGGTGATTGAGCTGCTTTCACCCTTTTGCTCCACATCCTGCAAGAGGCAACCCGGACAGGTGAGTACCTTTAAAGTTCTCATTTCACATATATTTAGGTTGATAAATGATTAACTGCAAGCAGCTCTAACTTTGGCTCTTCTCTGACACAGGTCGGATGGCCGGTCCCACTGTCTCTTCACCGTTACAAGCTGTCAATTAATCGTATGTCAAATAACCTAATAAAGAATTCATAAGAACTAATGTGTTTTTCTTTATTATACTAATTTAAATTCCCAATCCATCAATTAATTACTAACAATACAAACAAGGTAATGGAACCCCTGGTCTCCATTACAATTTAACATAGATTTAATTATCAGAAAGTTCAGATAAAGCAATATGTTAGCCAACATATTTATAAATGTATCTGCTTCCACATGAGTACTTGTAATTACAAAAGACCAGTTTCCTGGTACTTTGTACTCTAAATCAAGATAAAATACTTTCTCGAGCACTTTCTGTGACCGCAGATATTAGCATATACTCTTTATTTTATAATGTTTTCATAGGCTTGAAGGACAGCCATCAACAATATTAGGAAGTAATGTTTTAAAAAATAAGTAAAAAATAAACAGTTAATGTTTTTTCTTTATTTTCATGGCAGTTTACATTGTAGCTTCTCACTGAGGCTGAAATGATGAATTAACACATATGGAATTATGGAGTAAAAAAAAAGTGAAATAACTCAAAACATGTTTTATGTTTTAGATTCTTAAAAATAGCCACTTTCGCCTGCTAGTATATATATATATATGTGCACTACCGGTAAAAAGTTTTTGAACACAATTTTTCCAGTTTTTTATTGAATATTATGCAGTTTAATTTCTCATTGCACTCTGAAATGAAAGCATGGTACAACTAACCAATTGGGATTAAAAAAGAAATCATGGAATAAGTTTATAGACCAAAATGTATTCTAAACTTTTGACTCATCAAAGTAACCCCCTTTGGCAAATATAACAGCTGAACACACCCGTTGCTGTAGGATGAACCCCCGATTAACTAGGTGTTTATTGCGGGTATTGCATGGCGCTGCAGAATGCTGTGGTAGCTGTTTTGGTTCAGGGTGCTTCTCACTCTGTAAGTCACCGACCCTAGATGCAGCAAACAGCCCCAGACCATCCAATTGCAGCATTCCAACGGCGGTCTTTCATGGCCCAGACAAGCCTCTTTGTCTTATCCTGACATCTTACCAGTGGTTTTCTTGCTGCAACTCGTCCTGTCAAATCTGCAGCTCAGTCTTCTCTTCACAGTTGAAACTGAGACTTGCTCACTACGACCACTATTAAGCTGTGCTTGAAGCTGTTGTTCTGTGAGATGCCATCAAACAAGCTGTTAGCTCTCAGAAACCTGTTCTCTGATTCAGTTGTCTTTGGGTCTGCAGACCTCTTCCTGTCAGTTTGTTTCTGAGCCTTTGTGATGGTGAAGGAAACTGTACTCACTGACACCTTGACTTTCTTTGTTATGATGACCATCATATGGTGTTGTGATGGTGTATAGGAATTTCTTTTATTTATGTATCATTCACATTATTTTATTGTATAATGGCTTGGTGCCACTGAATTTTAACATGTCTCACACTCATACAGTAAGACAAATGGTGGGGGTCTAGTAAGGAAGTTGGGGGAAGCAGGCAACTCCACAGGAAGAATCTTTTGTCTCTTCGACGACTCTAGGAGGTAGCAAGGGAGTGTGACCCTTAAGGTGTGAAACAGCTCTGTGCTGCCTTTTGTTCCTGAAGAAGGTATTTAACTGACAGCCATGTTAGGCTCGGGAGACTCTGCTGACTGTCTGCCCCGCGGTCATGCAGGCTCTCCACCAACTTGGTTGTCTGTTCTTTGTGTTTTGATTAAAGAATGTTAGCTACCACTCACTGCTCGTCTGCAGGCTTTATTTAATGGAAAACTTCCACAACAAAATGGCGTCAAGAACAGGATGGTCTGTGTGGTCTCTGAACAATGGTTCCGTGGACGGGCTGATCACCCCTGAGGGAAAAGGTACCTTTGTCTTACCAGCTGTTGAAGCGAATGAAATGGAGGAGTCACGGAGCCGTGTGTTTCAGCCACCACCGAGACATCAACTTTGAGGGGACTCCTGCAGATGAGTGAGTTGTAGCTAACTTGTATACAGTCATGGAGAGTTTTTGTCTGGCTGGGGGGGGGGACGCTGGCTGACTCCGGAGTTCGAGTCTCCGGAGGGAAAAATCCTGGTGGTTTGAGGCCCCAGGCTTGTGTTGGGTACGGTCCATCACAAGGACATTGGCTCGAGCGCGCTGTTGGGGCCCAGACCTGTGTTCTGTCCAAGTACGTCACAGGAACAGCGGTTCGGGTACACTGTCGGGGACCATTTCTGCCTACTACAATGCGCAGAGTGGCGGTGTTCGTTCCTTGGTCTGTAGAAGGCAAGGAACCTCATGGGGGACGCCTCGTGTAGTAATGGGAAACTGGATCCAGTAGAGCGGCAGGCCTTCCACCAGGCGACCAGAGACAAAACTCAATGTGTGACTGTATGGTAAGAACTGGGTAAATGTGTGGTGTGTAAGATTGTAGAGAATGGCTGTGTGAGTTGGGGAGAAAAGAAATGTTGAACAAGTGAGTTAATAGGTGTGTGTGTGTGTGTGTGTGTGTGTGTGTGTGTAAAAACAGTAAAAAAAAAAAATGGGTTTGAAAATGGGAAACAAAAAAAAAAGAAGAGTGTAGAAATGTGTGTAAAAGTAATAGTCTCCAACTAGCGGAAGGTGGTGGTACTGCAGGCCACCAGCTCCCCTAGGGTGGACACATGAAAAAATTATTTTTAGCAGAATTGTTGATGAAAATAAGCAAAATAAAATGGGAAAAGGGTTTGGTGTTTTCTTTTGTTTTGTTTTTTTAATGTAGAACAATTATGTGTTTTTAAGCAGTGAAAACAATGATCAAACTGTCTCAGTGTGTTACTTGCAGGTGAAGAGCAGACCCGGATCAATTTTCCACGTGCAGCAGTCGGAAGAAAATTATAGGTTAACACCATTAGAAACACTCAAGCCAAGTTTTGGCTGAATTGTTTTACAGCTTCCATGTGTTTGTCACCCTGAGAAAACAAGCTCCAAGAACCTCTTCCTGAAGACAAGAAATGCAGTTCCAGAACAACGAGATGGATCTCAAGACGTCACAGCAGTATTCTGAGCAGTGAAGAAAAGGTCCAGCAGCAGCAGCTGTGCAAGACAGCGGTAGCAAGGAGAAAAATGGCATCATCATGACTGGATGGATGGATGTGCATTTCCAACAAGCTGCAACTTCACTGTGTGTGAATGGACTTTTGAAAAGACTGCCTGAGTTGGACATTTGCCACTTTTGGAGCAAAATGGCAAGATGAGACAGTGGAAAACACAGGACAAAGCTGAAAGACAACTGACTCTCACTGGACTGCTGCAAGGGGGGGAGATGAGACGAGACCACAGTGGAAGGAGCAGGGGAGGACATGGAGGAAGGCTGCTTTAGTGTGGGAGATGAAATTTGGGTTTAGGAAACTGGGAAGAAAAAACGACTGCCTTGCGTGGAGAATTAAAAAGTGTCTGGAGCACCGCAAAGAGGAGAGGTACACAAAAATTACACAAACAGAAAAATGCATTAATCCTACTAACACAAACACACATGCAATGAAGCTCATGAAGATCAAACAGTATTTTAAGCATGCATTTCTGTTACCATCATCTTGTCCGGTTCACTTAGTAGGTAGGTTAAGAAGTAATTGTCATGGTCCTGGGTCGAGCGACCCAGTGTTTGAGTTTTATGTATCTTTTGTATTCATTTGTGCCTTAGCTTAGTTCACCTAGTTTATTTCTAGACTGCAGTTTAGGCTTGTTCCTTAGTTGTTTATGTCATCTCCCCTTGTACTAAGTCTCCCTGGTTCATGCGTCATGTCTGCGTGGTGTCAAGAGGAGAAATATTTTACTGCTATTATTTGCTGCTATTAGTATAATCATCATTACCATTTCATTAGTAATAGTGATGTTGCATCCAGATGCATTCAGATGTTCAAATATATTGGTATTATATTAGTTTTTATTACAGGTCCAAGAAGAACCACTTTAAACTGTTGAGTTGAATTTATAATCTTAAATGTTTATATGCAGACTGCATGGTGAAAGAAAAGGCCCCCACGTAGAGTAACTCTGTGCCAAAATAAGACAGGAAACACTTCTGCAAGGCATGCTTCTGCAGAAGTGAAACCGAAAGCAGAGTCTCAGTGCAATAATTCTGAGGAGCAGTTTCGATGATGCTATTGTCTTTTATGCATTTATCTTTGATTAAGCTTTGATTAAGCTTTAAGTAGTTGTATTGGATTGAAACATTTGTTTTATATATTTTATATATCAGTCAAGATTATTGCACACATACACACACATAGTCTCAGTTGTGCTGGCCTTCTGTCTAGTGGAAAGGTTACAAGGTCTGGCTGGGGAGCTGAGAGGTGAAACAAAGGGCAGCAGAAGCTGACACATACACACACACACACACACACACACACACACACACACACACACACACACACACACACACACACACACACACATATTAGATAGACTCATTTATATAGGTAAGAGTTTAATTATGTTTTGCTTGCGACTGCAAAGTTGGGGTGCGTACGTGTTAGTCTGTTCCAGGAAGTACACCAGATGTCCCAGAGATGAGCGACAGCGAAGACGAGCTGAGGGGAAGCACCGAGCCGAAGACAATGTTCTTTTTTAAAACTATGTTAAAAGTTGTTGACAGAACATTTGTGGTTTTGGATTGACGTATGCTGTATTGTGTCTGAGAGGGGGGGGGGAGCAGTATCACCCCAACCCTATAAAACCTTTGTCTCACTATTGTAAGATAGTTCGACGCTGAAATCTGCACAGTGTTGGACTCACACATGTGTAATTCATTAAAATGTTGTCTAAGTGCACCAGGCCAGATCTGTGGTTATTTTTGGATTTCCCCTCAATATCTGAACCTTAACATTTGGGGGCATCGTCCGGTGAGAGGGGAATTTTGGAGGTGTAGACGGAGAGATCCGGGGTCCGTGGTGATTAGACGGGCAGATACGAGTCAGTGGTTGAAAGTGAGTGACAAGCCGGCTTATCCAAAGGTAAGGCACATACCTGTTGAATTTTCCAAAGTGTGCCAGATCAGATTGGACATGACAAATTAAAGTCTACTCACTGGAAATTACTGGTGAATATCTGTTTTGATTTTGGTGAAGTGTTCATGAGGTTTACCGGTTGAAGTAATGATAATGAAGTATAAGTGACAGTACTGAGTAATGAGAATAAAGGAATGAAAAGAGAAAGCAGTTGGACTGCTAAGTGAACTTAGAGTGATAGGGAATTTGGTCATTCTGTGGGTTAGAGTCCCGTTGGTCATTTGGTCTACGTGTGATGGTCATTTTTGTGGGTTGAAGTCCCCTATGTCCACAACGGGAGACCTGCCTCAATCCTAATCCTGTTTTGGGCTTAGATTGTTGTTTCAAATTATTCTAAATTTGTCTAGAACGACAGCGGCGTCTGTTAAGAAGCGCATTTTCTCGGAGGTAACACTCCCTCCTGGATAAAGACGTTTATCCTTGACCTAGCGGCGACTATGGGTTAGTACGGTACGACAAGCCGGGAAGAACTGGGGAATCTTCAAAATTGCTAGGGGTTCAAGTCCCCTATTCCTGCGCTTTTTTGGCTACCTGTAAATTAAGTTAGGGCTAGAAATCTGGACAGAGCAGTTCGAGTCTGGTCTGGTGAATTGGTCGCAAAAAGTCTGGGACTGATCGGTTGGACCGTTATGTTAAATTTATCGAAATTTGTAGGAGCTAAGAGGCCTAAAATATGTGCAGTTGTAATTAAAAGACGTCTGTGTAATATAAAATAAGAGATCTTTGTGGGAGAGAAGTCTGTGTCAGCAGTGCACAGCCGGATGTGCACTGATGGTGTGTGTGTGAGAATGTAAATGAGCAGCGGTGACGCGCAGAGAGGGTGGTTTCTGTTTCGAGAGTATTGAGTTTATAACTATTGTTTGAAAATTTTGCTAAATGCCTGTAATTAAGAGGCTGGTTTTGCGTATTACGAGAGTATAAATAGAGTTTGAATTCATTACTGTGGATGTATAGTCATTGACTGAGTTTTGACATATATGTATAGATTGAGTGTATTGTACAGTATCTAAGACCACTATATATTTTCTTGTAGTAACCTCTCTTGAGTAATAAATGGTGGTGTGTTTTATTTTTTCAGTTATGTGTGTGTGGTGAGAAGCCGTGAGGATGAGAGGTTTCAGTTTCTTTTTTCCTTTTGACTTGCTCTTTCTGATTATGGAAGCCATGTCCAAAATACTCATATGAAAGTGTATTTTGAGTGATTTTAACCGTGTGAATGCTGTCAGTATTTGATTTGAGTGACTCTGCGTGATTTGTCTGAGTGAGTGAAAAGGTGGAAGTTTGAGAGAAAAGGTAGGGTGTGTGAGACGATTTATGGCGTCTGAAAGAGGTTAAACATTTAAAAAGTGTGTATGAAATAATGGTGTGAAATATATTTCTTTTGTGATGTAAAATAGGATGTTTTAAAGTTTGAAAGTGCTTTTAATTCAAGAAATCCATGAGTGATGTTATGAGAGGTTGAGTTTATTTTTTCTGATCAAAAACACATAAGTATATACACTTGGTACACCCACTTAAGAAATTATTGTGACTGATGCTACAAAACTGACCTAAAGAATGGTGATGTGTGTGAAGAAGTGTTAATTGTCCTGATGTTTGAAAGAGCTCTATTTAAATGTGTGTGAGTGAAATGAAGGTGTATGGTTTTTAGATCAAGATTTAGTAGAATTACTGATTGTTTGTAGACTGTGAAATTCAAAGGGAGACAGTCTGCCTGTTGCCTGCAGAAAGTCTCTGCAGAGTCTGCAGAAACAGGAAGTGTGTGTGTCTGGGACAGGAACTTTGCATGCCCATAAAAGGGGAAACTCAATACATATACAATATTACAATACAATATTCTCTTAACAGTGACGCACCCAGAGAAGAGACAGACGAGTTAACTCTAGGCAGACGAAGCAAATGGAGGTTTTAAGATAAAAAATGAATATGATACTAATTATATGCTTTAGTGTGCCAATACAGGTGGACTTCGCTCAACATGGGACTTTGAGTAACCGGCAAAAAAGGATAGATTAACACTGGGAAAATAAGCCAATTTTTGGCTGAAATTTTACAGCTTCACCTGTCACTTTGTCCCTGAAACTGAGAAGAAACTCAAAGGACAGTCAAGGACAGTCAATCTCCTGATGAAGACCGACAGAACATCGTGGACTTGAATACAGCAGGCAAACGACAGTGCCACTGATCCATTAACACTGATGACGACTGACGACACCAGCAGCAGCATGTAAGAAAAGCGAGTAATGCAACATGTACTGTGAATTACAGGCTGGGCAGTTGAACAGTGGGATAAAGAATTGTGGAAGAGCACTGGACATTGAGTGTCATATTTGCCATGCTTGGAGTAATCTTGGAAGAGAAGACTGAAAAGAAGAATGGAGAAGAAAAAGAGAAGGAACAAACTGTGTTTGCTGGAGCTTTGAAGCCCGAACAGGACACTGTGAATGAAAAAGGGACCAGTGTCAGGTGAATGTGGACGAGTTTGACTGCGAGAATACAGGATATGATTGGATTGAAAAGTGAAGCCGGAACTCATGATTGTTTAGGGATGTCCACCACATCACAACAAAGAGGTAAACAATACAAAAGGTAAAAATAATCAAAGAAAATAACTGACAAATATATTAATGAATAGAAAACACACATACACAAATTGTTACATGTGAGATTATCTTTGAAACGAATCAGAAGTGAGATAGTTTGAATCTAAAGCTCAGTGAAAAGATGCATAAATTAAATATGACTACATAAAAATGCAATGAAGAGCACAATATAGGATGTAATGAAGATGCAGCTTACACTTAATTAAGATGATCACATGGCAGGCAACGAAGAAAGCAGCTTACACTCAATTAACATGAAATGCAACGAGGAAAACGCTTACATTCATATTCATGACATAAACATGACATAACTGGTATTTGTGACAGGCAAGAGACAGAAGTGGGTCGTTTAAGCACTCGTGATAATAATAAATGTCTTAGTTTTGTTATTTTTAGGAGCAAAGCAGACCTGGATCAATTTCCCACTCCAGCGGTCGGAAGGAAATTAGAGGTTAACACCAATGGATAAGTTAAGGCAAGTTTCTGGTTGAATTGTTCACAGCATGATGTGTCCATGAACCTGAAAAGCAAGCCCTAACACCTGGCTGAAGACCAGGAGGGCTGTCATTTAAAGTGGGAAATCAAAATTTGGGTTAGTAATTCGGGGAAGGAGAAAACTGACTGTTTAAGTGGAGAATTGTCAAGGAGTCTGAAATACTGCAAAGCAACATATGCAAAACCACACATACAAACAGAAAATGCATTAACCTTACAAAGACAAGCTCATGAAGATTAATGCATAGACATTGATTAAACCTGGCTAAGAACACAAGCATACGCAATGAAGATCAGCTTGCTAATTGTATGAGTGATAGAATGGTGTGAATGTTTAATAAAATAGACTTAAAGCTTGAAGTTGACTCAAAGGGGTTATATGACAGGGGAGTGAGTTATGGAAAAAACAAACCAAAGAAAAGTGATTAAAGTAGTCTAAAAGAGTGACTTAGGAGTGCTCTCGTACTGAGTGATTAAAACCAGTGATTATTATAGAGAGAAAATGAAAATAATTGAATAAGGTGATAAGGTTTAAACATGTATTTCTTTTGTTACGTTGACTTGTTGAGATGAATCAGTATGCAAATTAGCTGGAGTGACTGGGGACGAAGACACTTCCTGTGTCTGTGTGTCGGAGGCTTTCAGTTCAAGAGACAGAGCGGTGGCTGTTGAGGATTATTGGGCGACGAATATAATGGTAAAGTAACAGGAGATTTGATTACGGTGGTCAGGTCTGTTCAGAGGTGCAGATTTGGACAGGAAATTTATAATTTAGTGAGGATATGTTGGTGTAATGGGCTTATATCTGAGGCTGAGTCTGAGCCTGAGACATTGTTGTGTGTAAAACGGTGCAGCTTGTGATGAGGTCCAGGTTGCAGTGAACGGGTGAACTTTGAGATTGTTTCAGATTTTTGAGGCTCTTGTTTCTATTTCGAGAGAGGGAGTTTGATTAGACATGGATATGTCTGAAAGGGGTCCAAAATTTTGTAGTAGTGCACTCAGAAAAAACCTGTCAGGTGATTTTGTTTTGTACTTTGATGAGCTAATAATCAGCTCTCTTTTTTCATTTTTGTTCTAAGCAGGCCTGGAAGAGAGTGAACTGACGGCGCTGACAAAATTACCAAGTACGAAAATCAGGTGGGCTTTACAGACTATAATTGGCTGAGGAGAAGACCTGATTGGCGGCGAGTCTCTGTCTAAAAGGATGGTAGCGATTCAATCCAGTCAAAAGTATAGAGAACTATTTTCCTAAAAAGGAAAACGAAATAAAACAAATGACTGAGCTCATTTTGCTGATGTGGAGCATCTGATGATGTGCGCAGAAGGGTGCAGTATCAGCAAAAATATCATGTGTGAATGCGAGTGATTGGACCAAGGGGGGAAATAAATAAAAGGTTGACAAACAGGAGGAGTGGAAGACTTAATTCTGGGGATGCTGATGTTTCCTTTGAGTGAATTTCTGTTTTATTGACTTGGGGTTAGATTATGTTATTACATTATAAAATGCTAAATGCTAAAAGGGAAACATTGTTTGATGTAACTCAAGTTACCATTAACTGAGGTAACACATGATTAATAACTGTTCTGTTTAAGTTTATTTTTGTCATGACACACAACGGATCATAAAGGGGGAGTTGAGTATGAAATGTAAAGTACAGGTTTTGTTTCCAGGAAATTCCAAGGATCCAGACTTTGAAGGGAGCAAGGAGTCGAGAAGATTTGACATGATGATTAAATTGATCTTATTCCTTAAATACAGGTTTTCAGGGCTGGAGCAAAATACCGGAGAGGAGGATTGCTGAGCTGTTCTGAGAAATGATATGACTAACCTTTTTTCCCTTTTAATTTCCTAAGCTTGGGTGAAGCATTTTGAGTTTTTGCCACATGAGATGTGTCAAAAAAGAGAGGGATTTAAGGTTTAATTTATTTAATTTGAAATGGGTTTTAGTATGATTTTATAACTATTGGGGTTGTTTGATAATTTAGATATGGTAAAACTGGGGCAGAGTGTGTTAATTCTAAAGAAAGGATTAAAATGAACTGAATTAGGTTTAGAAGATAAAATGCGGTGTTCATAAGGAGTTGTACACCAAACTTAAAGGGAAACTGTGGGAATAATAATAATAACGGGGAAGATTAGTGAAGATTTTACGAGTAGAAAATGTGTGATTTCTTTTTGACTTTTAGAATAAGTTGTTATAATGTAGGCTTTAGAAACAGATAGTAAATAGATTTATTTCTAGGGTAGAGGAGAGCTTTTTATGAGGATGATTTCATACACATTGCATTCTGTGCCTTTAACGGAGTTGTGGCTCAGAGAGTCGTCTCTTGAGGGTCAAAAACTTTTGGTTAGCATTAATGATTAGCCAATCTACTGTGAGAATGACCTGAGTTATTGAAGGATTGCGCACGCTTACAGACATAGGGAGTTCTTAACACACATGACAGTATTGATTTGAGGAGGCCAAAGGCCGGAAATCCATTTAGCATTTAACGGAATAGGAGTTTGCGTGTGACTAAACTGTGTGACATGTAAAAGATTGAGATAACACATGCAGCTCTAAATTAGTCTTATTATATAAAATGCAGGTATAGAATAACAAATGCTTGTTGAAGTGACCAAGTTTTTGGTTAAAACAGAAGCAAAAGGGGAGAAAGCTTATATATTTTGGTTAAGTCTGATAAAGTATAAATTAGAGTGTATCATAACATTAAGAGCAGCAAAATGAAATAAAATGATATATTAAAACAGGTTATAACACAGGAAATGGGAGTTCTAAAATACAGTTAGAGTTCAGCTTTTAGCTATGATGAAATTTATTTAGGAGCAATTGATAATGTGCTTACACGTAGTGATTAAAGTGGTTGTTTTTTCTTTGATCCTTTAGTAGAATAAGCCGTTATAGTGATTTTCTTGATACATTTTCTTGTGATAGGTGACTTTAGATGAGAGTTAAGGCACTTGCAGCAGCGACAGTTTTGTGTACAGGATGTGGATGATCAGATAAGGGAGAATAGGGGAGCAACAGGAAACACATGCAGAGACGTGCAAGCAGTGCTTTAAGAGTTTTACACAATGATGAGTAAGGTTGAATAAGATATAGAAATAAAAGTCAAAAATCCGAATACGAAATTAGGTTCATGTTCTGAGTAATATTAGATTGAATCAGGTTTGAATAAAGAGAACAATTGAGGGACATAAGGTAGGGAAGCCGTAGGAGGAAAGGGTGTTTTCTATCCTTTACAGGAGAAGATTTCCACTAGAGAGGGACCCAGAAGAGGAGCAGAGACCACTTAAGCAGGAAGGGTTCTCAAGTGGGAGCGGGTATTTTGTTACTAAGACCACCTAGATGACATGAGGTTGTATGCCTAGAGAGGGTCAGAGCGGGAACAGTGACCGTGATGTCCATGACGTCATGGGTGGACAGGGAAGCAGCTGAATGGGCCAAGGAGTGACCCAACATAATGTATGGCGACCTCTGGTGGTCCAGAGGTCGAGGGAGGGAATTGTCAAGAGGAGAAATATTTTACTGCTATTATTTGCTGCTATTAGTATAATCATCTTTACCATTTCATTATTAATAGTGATGTTGCATCCAGATGCATTCAGATGTTCAAATATATTGGTATTATATTAGTCTTTATTACAGGTCCAAGAAGAACCACTTTAAACTGTTGAGTTG